>NC_056739.1:1072609266-1072704266 GCF_019279795.1 Protopterus annectens
GTAATGCTGTTGTGCGGGAAGGGGGATCCCAACTGTACCTACACTACTTGAGAAAATTGCTGCAGTCATAAGAAAATTATGATCAGGTTACTGGCTTCCACTTTTTGTATTATCTTTTGCTTAGTCTGTTCCCACATATCCTTAGTTGTTATAACAGAATCTCTTTATTCCATATACATAAATGCTTATCTTCTGTCCCCATAGGTATGGGTATTGCTCAGTCATTTCATGTGTGATGCATAGTTTGCCACTATATAGTCATTTATTTTCATTTATTTTATGTCCTGATAAGATTTAGAACCATCTCAGAATGTTCCACAGTACAGAAATACCATTCTCTGGATTTGTCAAGTATAAAATAATATCTGTGCTAGATTTGTTGATTACCATATCAGGCTCTAAATAGAAACCTGCAAATGCATCAGAGACCTCCAAAGCACACACCCAAACAAACCTGCACCTCCCGTCACAAACCAGACAACACATAAAACACAAAATCAGTGTGCCGCACAATCACAGCCCTTAAGGTGAAATAACATACCTAACACACTAATAATAGGTGACTCTATAGTCAGGCACACTGATGTCCCACTCACTAGGCTGGGCAAGCAGAAGGTTACTTTTAGCTGCCTGTCAGGAGCCAGAATCCACCACATAACACAAGCACTCAGGTCACTCCAGAACGGGTCTATATCAGTTCACCGAAACGGCTCAAGTTCAAACACCATATGTTCGAACGTCTAACCACGAAGTACAGAAACATTGAAGTCTTAGAACAGCGATTATTTTTCCAAGGGAAAAAATCGCTGTTCCAAGAAACACACACACAACACAAGCACAACAAAAAAACAGCAATCCACGCACAAACACTTAAAATCCTCCATCTAACCCTACACTAAACTGTACATACACTACTGTCTATCCACTTACCTTAACCCAAACCCTAACCTTAAAGTCTGCCACTATCGCACACCCACCTCACCCGCACCCTAAGCCTAACTTACCTAACCCACGCCCTAACCTTAATGTCCACACAGTTGCACACTTACCTGAACCCGACCCGTAACTTCCCACCACAGTCCTGATAATCGCGAAGCCACAGAAACGGCCCACCGAATTCTTTCCCTGGGGAAGAAGTCGTTGTTCAGCGGCATCGCGATAATCAGTGTTCGAACTTCACAGTTCGAACATCTGGTGTTCGATTATCAGCCATTTCGACGGAGTGATATAGACCCCTCCAGAACAAGTACAACTTATGACTCTGTCATTGTTCATGTTGGTGTGAATGACCTGAGACGTACCTCCCTGGACTACATGAAAAGAGACATGGAAGAGCTCTCTGATCATGTAGCCAGGCTGGTATGACCCTGACCCTGAGTAGCATTCTGCCCTCACCAAGACTGATACCTCAGTATAAAGAAAAAAAATGATGAATTTCAGCAACTGGCTAAGCTTCTGGTGTCATTCAAAGAGGATCCAGTGTCTGTCAGCCTGGGACGACATGCTCGACAAGCCACGTTACTTTGTAAGCGATGGCTTGCACCTGTCCACCTCTAAGCTTTCGAATACTGGCCAAGGCTCTTGCTGCCCCCATAGTGCCTTTTTTAGGCAAGGCTCAAAAGTCAAACCCACCTCTGTAAACAGCACAATTAACAAAAAACTGAGGGTTATGCTACTCAGCGCCAGGAGTTTAAATCTCAAAATGCATGTGCTCGAAGCACTCCTCAGTATGGAGAACGTTGACATCTGTGCAGTAACTGAAACCTGGTTCAAGGCTCCAGAGAGCACCCCAGCACTACCGGGCTACAACTCGTACCACATGTTTCAGCCACAGAACATGGACCGAAACACAAAAGGAAGGGGTGTATCCATATTAAAGGATACCTACACCTCCAGGTTAGTGGCACAGCATGATACCTCTGAGATTATCCATTTGCAACAAGCATTGGGCAAATCTGCAATGCAAATTGTGGCCTGCTACAGATCACCTTCCATGATCCAGGACCACCACTCCACCTTTCTGGAGACACTGGAAAATATGAAGGTCCCACCGAACACACTGATTTTGGGCGATTTCAATTACCCTACCATTAACTGGGAAAACTACTCGAGTACAAACTCCCAGGCCCAGTGTTTCCTGGAATTCATCAACTCAAACGCCCTGGATCAGCTGGTAAACTCCCCTACCAGAGGTGAAAACATATTGGACCTGGTCATCACAAACATGGGCAACAGGTGTTCCACACCGGAGGTCAACCCGTCACTGGTTGGATCAGACCATAAACTAATCACTCTGGATGTCCACACCTCACCACCACCCCCAACTAAGGAAACCACAGTAAAAAAACCTTTCTAAAGCAAACTTCACCTTACGTAAGATACAGGCAGTAAGTTTCACAGCCCCCACACTAAAGGATAACGCTGCCCAAGATGCCGAAACCTTTACAAATGCACTCTATGAGCACCTACAAGGATGCATGGATCATGCCATCTCTAGCAAAACCAAGACTCACTCCTCTAAGAGAAGGAAACCAGTCTGGTGGACCCCCATCATAAACAGGCTATACAAAAGAAGGAGGAAACTAGTTCATAAAAAAAGCAAATCCCAAGAAAGAAAAGACATCCCTGATCAGTATCAGTAAACTAAGGTCCCTCATAAAGTCATCCAAGGCTAACTTAGAAATAAAAATAGCCAAGTATTCAAAAGATAACTACAAAGCCTTCTTTAGCTATGTTAAGAATCTAAATGGCAACTCGCAGATATGCACTGAACTAGTGCAAAATAGCACAAAATATACTGAACCTACTGATATTGCCAACATCCTGGCAGATAGATTCAGTGCAAACTTCACCCCCGTCTTACCCCCAAAAGGGCCCACAACAGTACTGGAAAAGTTTAGTGTCCTGGAAATCACAGACACACAAGTGAAAATAGCCCTTTCAAAAGCCAAAAACACAGAGTCAGTGGGGCCAGATGGTGTCCCAGGCTGCGTCTTGCATGAACTACAGAACAAACTAACCCCCCACCTAAACACACTGTTCAACCTCAGCCTCTCCACAGGCTATGTGCCCATAGAATGGCACACAGCAACGGTTATTCCACTCCACAAAGGAGGGGCCACAACTGACCCTGGTAACTATCGCCCCATAAGCCTGATTAACCTGGTCTACAAGGCTATGGAGAGCATCATCATGGAATTCATTAACAAAGACATTGGGAACCTCCAAACACTTGATCCGACCCAGTTCAGCTTTGTTAAGGGCAGATCATGCCTACTAACCCTGGTTGACTTCTTCGAGACAGTCACCAAGGCCATAGATGAGGGAAAGGTTGTTCACACAGCCTACCTTGACCTCGCCAAGGCTTTTGACACCATTTCCCACTCGGGTATTACAGAAAAACTCACCTGCCTTAACATAAACCCCTACGTCACGAGATGGGTTGCCAAATGGCTTGCAGACAGAACTCACACGGTAAGAATAGCGGGCTCCAGGTCCGACTCTAAACCAGTCACAAGTGGTGTCCTGCAAGGCTTGGTCCTGGGATCCCCACTGTTTGGCATATACTTGTCAGACGTACAGGCAAACACAGGAGGACTATGGCTAACTAAGTTCGCCGATGACTGCAAACTGGGAGCCATAATTGACTCTCCAGCTAACACGGACATCCTCCAAAAGGGCCTTACTGAGATGGACACCTGGTGTCAAAGTCATGGCCTCAAGCTAAATGCCAAAAAATGCATAGTCATCCCGTTTGGGGAAAAACAAAACACCCACAAATTACCACATAGGTGGCAGCCCCCTTAATACAGAAGAGGTAATAAGAGATCTGGGGACCCAGGTAGATAGTAATCTCTCCTTTGACAATAATATTGCCAAAGTAGTTAGGAAATTCTTCTATGTGGCCCATCTAATTACTAAAGGATTTGCACCTAGAAATAAAGAGGTTATAGTGCATGCCCCATTTGGGATGTACCTCACAAGACACTTCCAACAGCTGGAGAGACCACAAAAGTACCTCACCAAGAGGATTACTGGCCTCAAACATATGTCCTATGCAGCCCGACTGAAAAAAACTCTGGCTGTACTCAGTGGCATATCGCTTACTCTGATCTCTGCCTGACTTACAAAGCCATGTCCAACTCACAGTTGATGGACATGCTCCACATAAAGAAATCCAAGTCAGTGCGAGCCACACGCTCTAGTGAGCTAAACCTCGCCACAACAATAAATAGTTTTTATTTGCTGTTCGGTTCACAGCAAATGTACATTTAATATTTTTACAACATAATAAATTTAGCATATATCAGAATTATATCATTAGTGCTTTCTTACAGAATCAGAACTAAATATAACACTTTTTGTGGAAAAAAGATGCTTCTGTGATTTTTCTGTGCTTGCTAATTGTGTAGATGTTAGTCGTTCTTACAAACTTGAACTTATCTGAGACTGTGTTTTCTGTTGTGTACTATGCAAGAGTAGCCATCCATTTGTCTTTCCCTGAAATTTTCATAAGAATATCATGAAACAGTACAGAGAGTTTAGCATTTGTAGGAAAGATAAAATTCAGGCAAATATGGACAGTAGAAAATAACAAACTGCCGTCATTTCTCTTCAGAGTGAAAAATATAAAAGCTATCAGAAACATAAATATATGATGATGATGGAAATTCAGGCTTAAAATGTGTGCTGCTTTATAAAAGTGATATATGTATTTATTTTTGATGCAATGGCATAAAAAGTCATTTGTTTTCATTACTGTTCAAGATGCGGTTTCTCCTTTGTCTTGAGGCTAGGAACATAAATAAGTGTGCTTTGTAATATCCCATACTCGAGTCTGAAAATGGTCAGTCCAGATTTGGAGATTTTCTCAGGGAATAAAATTTGCCCAAAACAGGATGTAGCTCTGGGAAACTCCTCTACAAATTGGTCACTACTAAATGGGTTAAATTCTTTCACTTGACTTGTATTGTTAACATGTTACTGCAAGGCATGAAAAAAGAAGTCAGCAAATGAAATACAAGTTTCCATTTGAATTTTATAGAATATGAGTAAAAGTCTGAATTGTATGCTGCTTAATCCCCTGATAGTTTTAAGTAAAACTGGATGAATACTTTAGATCATGCCTTACTGCTTAGAGTCATGGATGATTTTTTTGTAGGCTAGTTGCTTAAATCATAGTCAGGAGGTTAGGTTTCTGAAAGCTTTCACTTTTCATTGTAATGTTGTGTGCTCCATTGCTGTATTTTTGTTGGTTTTACTGAAGTATTGAAATGTTTAAAAAAAAAAAAAAAAAAAAAACAATTTTCATCTGAGCTTTTCTCGTGGGATATTATAGCCTTAGTGCTTGGTGACTAACCCTTGCTGTGCAACATTCTTTCTACCTGTTTCATGACTAATTGGAGAGTTAGTTTACAGTTTGTCACATTAATATTGATCTGTTTTTCTCGAAAGAAGGAAATTCAAGGATGAGATTGTTAGCCAGTGCGAAATGGCTGAAATAGCCACATCCATGTAAACAAAACAAAACGGTTGAATGTGAAATTGTTCAATCTCGCCGTTTGTTCTTACACACGGGTTCGGAGCCGATCCTCGGCTCCGAGTCGGCCGCATCACTAGCTCGCATCATCGAGAAAGCTCGAGGCACAGTAATATCCCATGATCCTCCGGTGCTAACCCTCAGATCTAGTTTGCCGCTAGCAGCAGATCACTTCGTGAGGCTCGGGCCAGTACAACTTTTTCTATTTTTATTGATAAATATAGTTATATATTACCTTATAATCTTATAATATTATCTTTATAATTGATAGCTTATATATATATATATATATATATATATATATATATAGATATTTTTGTGTGAACTAGTTAGGTAGATTGTTACTTTTAAAAGTTATTAGTAAGGGCCTTAGGCCATTTTTTTGTCTTAACAACTTTCAGTATTTTTTTTGAAGAAAGTTAACCTTTTATTTTAATTTATATATACATATATATCAGTGTGCTGTGGTGTGTTTGTTATACATTTATATATATTTACATACTTATAGACTGGTTTGGTAGTTGTAAAAAAAAAAAAAAATTTTTTTTCTATTCTATATAGTGCTGTCTTTTATTAAAATGTCAGAAAAGACTAAGAGTGGTTTCAAGAGGTGTCAGTGTGGACAGAAGATGTCCATTACTGACAACCATTCTTCCTGCGTCTACTGTCTTGGCCCTCTCCACTTGCAGGAAGACTGTTCCATCTGTCATTCCTTTAGTGGGAGGGTCATGCTGGAAAGACGCAGGAAGTTAGAGGACAGAGGTCTAATCAAACCTGAATTTCAAGAAGCCCTGGACAAGGCTGAACAGGTTTCGACGTCTTCGAAGGGATCGAAGTTTTCAAGAGTGTCGGAGCCCAAGTCATCGGCTCCGAGCACTTCTTTTCAAATTCGGACACCGGCTCCTATGACTTCGGGGCCGAGTGTCGAGACCTTATCTCTGCACGAGGCTCAGGTCTTGGAGCCAGTAACAGAGGTACCACCATCTACTATCCTTCGCTCGGTGACGGCTTCGATTCCTTCGACCCGTTCTTTGAGGCCCATTTCCGACTCCGATGTGGACAGAGTGGTACAGAAGTTTATGGAGAACTCGGCTTTCTCAAAATTACTCGAAGTTTTGTCCCAGTTGGTTTCGAAACTCGAAGCCACTCCAACTCCCTCGACACTTCCTTCTCCGAGACCCGTCGAGTCATCGGTGTTAGGAGTCGAAGAACCGATGATTGTAGAGCCCTCGGTGCCGAAGCCTCCAGTAGTGCTATCGGCTCCGTTGACCTCGACTCCTTCGGAACCAGCCGGAGAGTCTCGGAGCAGAACATCTTTCCTGGGTTCCAGGGGGGATAGTCGAACCGAGATTTCGGTTCCGACTCTTCCTCTCGGTGCCTCGGCTCAGATCAATTCGGATCCGTCCTCGGTGTCGGAGCCCGTGGTTCCGATTCTGGAGAAACAACCTCCTTCTTCGGATCGGGTCGGGTCTTCGGGTCGGGGCACCGGTGCCTTTGACATCATGAGGAAGGTCTTGTCGGATCAGACACTGACTTCGTCGGCTTCTTTATCTCCTTCCCCAAAAGGTCCGTGTTCTGCTTCTGTACCTTCGGTACCTACCAAGCGTCGAGACCCAATGCCTCAGAAATCCCCACAGGGAGACTCTGGTTCCTCAGATGCATGACCAGAAGCTCCCACTGAGGATGTTCCGAGGAAACGACTGTGCAAGAGGATGCACATAGATTCCCCTCAGGAATCTCTTATATCTGACACTGATTTAGATGAAACAGAAGGGTCCCCAAGGTCCACCTCTGAGGATGTCTCCTTCGCAGACATTTTGGAAATCCTGAAGTAAAGAGGGGACTGGCAAACCCTTACCCCTTCTGCGGATGAATCGGTTTTACTGAAGGCATTTGGGACTCAACCTTCTACCTCCTGGGTGACTCCTCCCTTTGACGATCTTATGGACCTAGTAGCTCGGAGGGCTTGGGAAACAACTGATACAGTGGAACCAGTCCCGCGTAAACCCAACAAATACATGACAGCCCCCCAAGATAAAGCCTACCTTACTAAAGGAAAGGAGTTCCCGTAGACACTATGGTGGTGGCGGCGGCCACTAAGAAAGAGATGTCTGAATCATCTTCCTCTGTCCATCCTCCTAATAAGGATTCTAGGACAGTGGACAGATATGGGAAGCGCATATTTAGTTCGGCGACTTTTTCCATCCGATCGCTCAACTACCTTACGCATTTTACGCGTTTACAAAGAGATCTCATTAAGGAATTAGGAGATACTCTTCAGGGACACACAGATGCTGCTGTCGCCGAGAAAGTGACAGCGCAACTTAACACCCTAAATTCCATAGTCAACGTGTCCATGAGGCTGATTTCTTACGCAGCCGAAGGATCGAGTAGAGCGGCAGCTTCAGCGATTGCACTGAGAAGACAATCCTGGTTGCTCTTATGCTCCTTTGCGGAAACCTTTAAGTCTTCTTTTGTCAATGCCCTATTTGATGGTGCCTCCCTGTTTGGGCCCAAAGTAAAGGAGACTCTCACAAGGTGTGAACAAGAAGGGAAGACCCTGTCTGCCGTAGGGGTCCGTTTTTCCGTTCCATCTAGACCCTACCCTAAAGGGCAACGAGGAGGAAAGATGTGGTTCCGAAAGACTCAGGGATCTTTTCAACACACCCAAAGTGACGCCCCCTCCAGAGGCAGAGGAGGGGGAAGAAATGGAAGATGCCGCCCAGCCGGCAGAGGGGGTCCGCAAAATCAGGGTGACAGAGAGACGTTCTCTGGAAAACCCTTCCAGCACTCCTGAGTGCAGGCCCGACTGTCCTGCTCTGGAGGCAGTCGGGGGTCGCTTGGCTTTATACCCAGAGGCCTGGCTAAATCTTACATCAGATTACTGGGTAAAAAGCATAGTTACCAGAGGCTACAACATCCCCTTCATAACAATACCACCAAACTCCAAAAAACTCCCAGATGTTCCACCCAGTCTGCGAGATCAAGCAACCATAGAAATAAAAAGGTTGCTCGAAAACAGAGTCATCCAACCAGTCCCAGCGGACCAAATAGGATCCGGAACTTACTCAAGGTTCTTTTTAGTTCCAAAGAAAACAGGGGACTTGGAGCCAATTCTAGACCTCAGCAAGTTAAATACCTTTGTAAAAAAGGAAAAGTTCCGGATGGTCACGCTTCAGTCAATCCTCCCTTTTCTGCAAAAGGGCGACTGGATGTGCTCTATAGATCTCAAAGACGCATACTACCATATCAAAATTGCCAGGGCGTCCAGAGATCATTTGCGCTTCCGGCTGGGAGCCAGTCATTTCCAGTTTCGCGCTCTGCCCTTTGGTCTCACCTCAGCCCCCAGGGTGTTCACCAAATGCATGGCAGTAGTAGCGTCTCACTTGAGATGAAAGGGATTCTGGGTGTTTCCTTATCTAGATGACTGGCTCCTTTCCGCCACCACCGAGTGTCGTCTGCTACAAGCCAGGGACTACGCCATCACTCTTTGCTCTTCACTAGGCATAACGGTGAATTTTGGAAAATCTGTCTTATCGCCGTCACAGCGTATCTTATTTATAGGAGCACAGCTAGACACTTCCCTGGCTCAAGTTACTCTCCCCCCATCAAGGGTGTCAGACCTCAGGCACCAAATTTCACTCCTTCTTCAGAACAATAGAGTCTCAGCACGACAAGTATTAAGAGTGCTAGGCTTGATGTCAGCATCTCTTCTGGTAGTTCCCTTAGGCAGAATGCACATGAGGATCCTTCAATGGATGCTATTCGCCCAATGGTCGTATCTACAACTTCCACTGTCTCACGAAATCTGGATCACGAATTATTGCAAGAAGGATCTGTTGTGGTGGATACACAGTCAAGCGCTAACACTAGGACGACCCTTTGTATTACCCAGTCCGATAGCAACTCTAACCACGGACGCTTCCCTGATAGGGTGGGGGGGATTCTTTCAGGGACAAACAGTCCAAGGTCAATGGTCCAACTTGGAGTACAATCTGCACATCAATGTTCTAGAGATGAGGGCAGTGTTTCTAGCGTTGCAGCACTTTCACGAGTCCTTACCTCGGGGAACAGTGACAGTTCAGACAGACAGCATGTCAGTGGTCTGGTACATAAACAAGCAAGGGGGAACCAGATCTTACCCGTTATGCAGAGAGGCCCTCAGAATTTGGCAATGGGCAAAGTCCACCGGACGCTTTCTGATAGCAACGCACATCCCGGGGATTTCCAACGTAATCGCGGACAGGTTGAGCAGAGCCATCCTGTTCCCTCACGAGTGGTCCCTCAAACGTCAAGTAGCGGAAGAGATCTTCCGCAGATGGGGCCAGCCTTGCTGCGACCTGTTTGCATCCCCTTTGAATGCCAAATGCAGAAGCTATTTTGCCCTGTTACCCCCCCCCCGGGGGTGTCCCCAGGGACGCACTGGTATACGATTGGCCCCCCGGTCTCCTTTATGCCTTTCCTCCTGTTCCGCTAATTCCCAGGTTTCTGCAGAAAGCCAAATGTCTGGACAGGACCATAATACTGATAGCACCATTCTGGCCTCGACAAATCTGGTTTCCCTTCCTTCAATCCCATCAAGTGGAGGAACCATGGATTCTGGACCCGGAGCCAGATCTGTTGACACACTCGTCGGGAGTTCCTCACACCTCCCTCAAGTCCCTCAAACTGGCAGCTTGGCTGCTCCGCTTCCCATCTTAGCCAGGTCGGAGTTACTGTCTCCTGCAGTACAACAAATTATTGTATCTTCTCACAAACCATCTACAAGAAAATTGTACATTAGCAAATGGAACTGTTTTGTGCACTGGGCCTCCAAACAAGGTATAGATCCATTTGGGGCCCCAGTACACCAGATACTAGATTTCCTTTCCTCTCTTTTTCAAGAAGGAGCATCAACATCCACTATAAGGGTTCAACTGGCCGCTATATCCAATTTTCATACTGGCCATAAGGATGGTTCTCTTATGTCTCACAGGCTTTGTAAAGCCTTCATGAAAGGTACTTTTCATCTCCGTCCTCCTTTTCGTAATCCAATAGCACCTTGGAATCTTAATCTCATGCTGTCACAACTCATGTTGCCCCCTTTTGAACCAGCAACCACAACTCCGTTAAAATTGCTTTCGTGGAAAACACTCTTTCTGGTTGCCATCACTTCAGCCAGAAGAGTTTCAGAGTTACAGGCTTTATCTATCCAACCCCCGCACTTGATTTTTCATCCGGATAGAGTAACCTTGCGCACCAATCCATCTTTTCTTCCGAAGATTTGTTCGATTCAGAATATCAACCAATCTATTGAACTGCCTACCTTCTTTAAAAATCATTCCAATAAGCTGGAATACACATTGTATAAGTTAGACGTTCACAGACAACTAAGATTTTACTTACATAGAAGAAAAGAGTACAGAAAGTCGGATCAACTATTTGTATCATATGCGGACCAAAGAAAAGGACAGGCAGTAACGAAGGTTAGCTTATCCAAATGGCTCTCAGATTGCATAAAATTCATATATGCTGAATCCAAACAACAACTTCCTTTCAAACCCAGAGCTCATTCTACAAGGGCGGTTGCTACTTCTTCAGCCCATACCGCTCGTTTGCCTTTAGATACCATTTGTGCAGCGGCAACTTGGGCAAAACCACATACCTTTATCGCCCACTACAAACTAGACAAGAACTCCAGGGACAGGGCGACGTTTGGTTCCACTGTACTCAGGTATGTTCTCCCTTGAGCCACCTGGGAAAAAAGGAGCTAGGGACGCTACCCGTGTGTAAGAACAAACGGCGAGATTGAACAATTTCACATTAAGAAGTTATGTCTTACCATAACGATCCATGTGAATTGTTCATCTCGCCTTTGTTCTTACATTCCCCCCTCCATCCCCCGTCCTACGGTCTGGGAGAACGTTTTTTTGATTAGATTCCTTTTCAGCCTTTTTCTAGGTATGGTTGACATGTTATCAACATCAGTAATGGCATCTTTTATCCTCTACCTGGCAGTAGGGTTTTTAGACATGTTTCTAAGAGGGATTCTTCTGGTATAGCAAACTAGATCTGAGGGTTAGCACCGGAGGATCATGGGATATTACTGTGCCTCGAGCTTTCTCGAAGATGCGAGCTAGTGATGCGGCCGACTCGGAGCCGAGGATCGGCTCCGAACCTGTGTGTAAGAACAAAGGCGAGATGAACAATTCACATGGATCGTTATGGTAAGACATAACTTCTTATTTCATCATGTTTGCCCAATGGATTCTCCTCTTTCAATACATTCTCATGTCAAAATGTTCTGCGTAAGAGGCCATCCTAGAAAACTGGTGGGCCCTCCTTGAGATCTTAATTTTGTGTTAGAGAAGCTAATATTTGCTCCATTTGAACCAGCAAATCTGGCTGACTTGAGGTTCTTAATGTGGAAAGCTGTTTTACTGATTACTGTGACTTCTACAAAGAGTGTCTGAGTTGCATGCTCTTATGGTGAGTCATCCCTATTTCATTTTCCATAGAGAGACTTTTTTTGAGAATTAATCCTTTTATATTTACATTGGTATCTGAGTTTTTCGTACCTTGCCTGTCCACAGAGAACTTGAGTACTATCTTGACAGAACTTAGTCTTTCAGCTCTTTGGATCAATTGTTCATTTGTCAATTGTCTTTTGACAATTCACTTTGGATCAATTGTCCAATTTACTTCTGATCCTTTTTGCTACATGCCTACATCTTGCTTCCCCTAGAATTTTCTTTACTAACCCTTGTAATACCAGTCTCAAGGGCTCTAGGTTTTGTCACCTTACTAACTTCTCTTACTTCTATTATTGAACTAACTTCTGTCAGAAGAAAGAGTTTCTCCTCCTTGCATTTCAGCTAATTTTTCATTTTTTCATATTGATTGTATACTTTATTACATGTTAAGATGAACAATTTAATCTCTAGCTGTAATACAAATCATAGTGTTTAGTTTTATACTAAAACTTGAATACTGTTTCCATGTACTATACTAAATGTTACTTGATTTAATGTTTTTGTATCTTCCTGGAGCTTTTTTCCCTGTGCCTCCACTGAAAATGGGTTTCTGACCTTTCCTGATCAACAAATGTTAATAAATAAATACATTTCTTGTGAAGGCAAGAAGAATGGACATCCTATGTCAAAACAGACTATTTCCAAATAGTTTTCTCAGGCTTTTAACTTTTGTTATACTCACCACAACAAAGCTATTCCAGGCATGGTCAAGGCCAACTCTACCAGGACCTTGGCTTCATCAGTGGCTTTTTGGACAGGGTTGGATTCTAGAAATATTCTAGTAGCAACAGCTTGATTCTCTATACATACATTTAAAAGGCATTACAAGTTTGATTCCTTCTATGGGTCTAGATTAGGTTTTGCTAGGACCATTCTCCAGGGGCTGCCGGACCCTTTCCCTTCCACCTCCCAAATATAATAAGCTAGGGCACTCTACCCATATAACAAAGGATACTGTAGCTGTGACCAGTGTGATGAACATTGTACAGTTGTGGAAGTAAACTTACCATAACAGCAAATGTTTGAATGATCACTGCTGCAGTAGCTGCCCCCTTCCTCCATCTGCCTTGTTTTTTGATGTGTTGTTTATCCCAGGGTATGAATGTTTATTTTTTGTCAATCCTAGCAGTTTCCTTTCAGGGCTTAGCCTCCCTCTCTCAGTTGGCATGAACGCTCTGGTGCCTAAACCTTTCTTTTTAGTCAACCCAGCTTGAGCTGAATAATGGTTTGGGTGTGTGGAAATTGCCCTGAAGGTTTGGAAGCTGGCCTGCTGTTATATTCTTGGCAGGTTATAACCCATGTAGCTAAAGCTACTGCAGCAGTGCTTATTCAAATATTTACCATTGTTGTAAATTCTCTTACACAACTGTACTGTTTCTGGAATCTGTGGAGTGCTTGTAATTTTTGTGGAAACTTTCCTTAAGGAAATTAGCTGTTAAGGGGGAGGTGAAATATAAATATAAAGCAGAACAGTGTTCCTGTTCTAACCAGGAAGACAGACTGTCTCATGTCATGTTGGACTGCCTTAGGGTCTTGAAATTTTGGAATAAATATTCCTCTTTATGGAAAACAACTCATTTGGGACATTAACTTATGAGATGGAATGCCATTTACTGCATGTGCCTGTAGTTTTCAGAAGAAATCAGCGTGTTTTCAGAGCACTTTTTGCATTGTAGTAAAACATTACATGCATTATTTTAGTTTCACATAATCGAGTTAATAAAGAACAGTAAAGCTGTAAAAATTTTAGTTCCCTTTCCTAACTCGTACTGGTGCTTGCTGAGTAAGCAGTATGCCTCATCATGTGCTTTTAGTAAGCTGTTGTAGCCTTGTCCCAGTAACTTAGTTGGCAGTGAAAGCAAAGCAGTACATCAGTATAATCCAACGTGTTAGGACATTGTTTGGATAGATTAACAACAGTTTTCCATAGTCTGAGAGTGGTGTCTAACAATAGTAAGATGTTAATTATGCACAATAAAAGTTCAACAATAAATCCATCGCAAGCATGCCTAAACTTAAACAGGGACTGCCTGATCCTGGCTGCAGATAGTATGTGATTTCTGTCATCTATTTGTTAATAAGTAATGATACCTCAGTGAACATGGAATAAATGACAAAAAACAGTATACTTTTTCTGATTTGCTATCTGGCATGCCTTTAGTTTCTTTAGAGGATTAAACTGTTACTTGTAGAATTGTGCAAAATGTGTTAGCATGGTGGATCAGTGATGAGATGTCTGCCTTCTCTCTTAAACTCTCAAGTTCAGTCTTGACATTTGGTTTCTGCCAGTTTAATTTCTCCAGTCTTCTGGGTTTCTAATACCATGATGGGAGTGGACCCCATTCCTAATTCAGAGTGTGATTAAAGTTCATGAAATTAGTATTGTTTCAATCGTTGATCCAAATGTGCTCTTTGCAGCACCAGCATTGTGCCCAGAACTGACTTCTCTGCAATTCATATGGAGTTGCATGTATCAGTAGCTTATCTAAATATAGCAGTAAATTCTTTTGAGACCCATTGCGGCAACTGCTATTGGATATGTCTGGGTATCCTCCTTCCACATTGCTCTTATTTCTGCCTGTAAATCTTGGTATTTTATGACTCTGTACCCCTCTGTACATAAAACAGTGTAATCACTGGGTGTAGCAATTTCAGTGATCAATGCTACTTTTGTCTTCTTTTCATGGGCTACTACATCTGGTTTTCTCTCATCTATTTTTCGAACAGTTGGCAATGGGTAATCCCATGTAATATAAACTTCATCATTTTCTATAATGCTTCGTAGCTCACGTTTTCACTGCTTCTCAGCTACATCAGTATTGTAATGTTTGCATAATCCCCAATTCAACAGTCTTGACACATTATTATGCCTTTCCATATGCAGACTATTTGCCATTAGTGTATCACACCCAGCAGCAAGATGTGTGACTGTTTCCAATTCTGTTTTACATAACCTGCATTTGTTGTTTTCTCCGACATGTTCAATGGACTTTCCTGGGCCACCAATATTAACCTTTCATCTTTTGGTTTAAATTCACCTCTCCTTAACCATTCCTGCATCAGATTCTGATTGACATGAGGTTGTTCCAGGAGGTTTCTGTACTCACAACTACATTTGTGCCTTTTCCACATTTCTTGCCTTCTCATCTGATCCTCCACCTTATATTCTTTTGTTTTTTGGCACATTCAGTTGCTGCCTGATTTTTGTCTACATCTGGTTTGATTTCCATTCGCAGTTGACACCAATATGCTTCTGCTAAATTAAGCAGGGAAGTCATCTTAGACTTGTTCTCATGTTTTAAAACTTTCACTATGTTTGGATCTTGTGAGGTCAACAGATATGTATGCAGTCCTACAATTGCAGATCTATACATGTAATCAATTTCGAGGAGACCCATAATTCCTTCAGAATGGGGAATATATAATCTTGGTATACACTCAGTTTTTCCACAGAAAGTTCCAGAATGTCTTCCTGTGACATATTCTGTTCAGCTTCATCCTGTGTCATCTGTTGCTCTCTCATATGGGAACTCACTAGCCTATCACTCCACAATATTGACTGCGTCAGAGTTGCTACTGTTTCCTGTTCTTTCCCTTGCTGTGTAACTCCAGCTAAACTTTTGTAGTGGTTTCCTAGTGAAGCTTCCAAAGTATCTTCACATGGCAACTGATCAGATGCTTCTCATTCTGCTGGTTTCTCCTTAATTTGGGACTCGTTCATGCTGTGATGCTACTTGAGTTGTATTTTCTACACTAAATCTTTCACTTTGTAGGTAATCCATAATTTCAGTTTCTGTTTCTTTAACTTCTTCATTACTAATCCTCTTTTCTGCTTTCCTCCTTTGTTTTTTTTTTGTATTGTAAAATGTTCCATATCTGGATGACTTTGCCTGTATTTCTCTTCAAATATCTGTGGTGCTGCTTTTTTATATTAATTAGCTTTGCTTTCAACTTTGCATAAATATTGCACCATGTTAACTCTCTCTTTCTTTCCCATGTCCATATTTCTTCATCAGATGTCTCCAGCACCTCTGTTTCTCCTTACTTTGGGGACTCATTGTCCCATCATGCTGTGACATAACCTGTGTTAGACTTTCTACACTAAATCCTTCACTTTGCAGATATTCTATAACCCCAGCTTCTGTTTCACGTCTACTTTGTTAATCTTCTGTTCTGCATTCCCTATTTGTGATGTATTTTTTTGTTTTGTGAAATTTTCCATATCTGGGCGCTGTTGCCTGTATTTCTTTTCCAATATTCTTGGAGCTGCTTTTTTGTGTTGATTATTTTGGCTTTCTGCATAAATTTTGCACCATATCAGATCTCTCTTTCTTTCCCATGTCCATGTTGCTTTTTTATATTTTTCAAAAATCTGTAGATTTTGTTCTTTATATTTTCTTACTTCCTCAGCTGCTTCTTTTTCGAACCTCCCCAAGGGAATACAAATTTGCATTTGAAACTGTAGATAGTTTTTTTGTGCAAATATTTTTCTTTCCTCTAAGTTCTCTCAATCTTTTTCCATATCTTCTATCCGGAAATTCTGGGTTTCTTGTATTATAGTAACAATACATAATTGCTTTCTTATCCTCAATAGTCCATTCCATCATCTTTATGGCTCTTTTTTGGCATGTCAGTTTTTGTGTTTTTTTGTGGACTACTACTTCCTTCTACAACGGGGGGGGGGGGGGCATCCTCCCCCTGATCCAGGCCTAACCCCGTTGTAGGAATGTCTCTGTGTCTAGAGGATTCTACACTGTCATTTTTTTCCCTATCCTTGCACCAGTGTGCCTGCCAGTATTGAGAGCTTTTTTATCCTGGGACTTGTGCACCCAGCTGTCTTTTTTATTTTTTTTTAACTTACTTCTGTCTATGATGTATGCTATAAAAATACAGTCTATATATCAGTGTTGCCTTGGTGCGATTTTGTAAAAATAGGGTCCACCTCATGAAGATCCTCACCAAGACATGAGGGTGAATTTAGTTCCAGCAGTACTGCTGTCCTTTGCTTGCTGATTTTATCATCTCTCCATTTGGACCCTCTCTGTTGGTCTGTATGGAGTTTTGCATGCTGTCCCAAAGTCTGCTCGGGTGCTTGTGACTTGATTTGAATTCTTCCAACTTCCCAAAACAGTACCATTTGTTTGTCTGCACTGAGTTGGCCACATGTATGTTAAATTTATTCTTACTATTGTGACACAGATTGTCGCTTAGAAGGATTCAGAAAGGACCAATGCATGTACTCAGTTAACAAACAAACTTAGTTTTTTTATTGCTAAAATGAAATCCCCATTGAACTTTAGGGAAATACAGTTTTACTTAGTTCTGCCTACCAGGTTATTTCTTTCTAGGAAATCTTATTGTTTCTTAGTAAGGCAAGTTAACATTGCTACATATGTGAAATTCTGACGCGGTTTGCATGACCTTTGTAATTGTGATGATATGATAATTGCAAGCTTGCTGCTTGATTCCTTCTATATTTGTATGTGAACTACACTATGTAAGGTAGCAAAGTTTGATCTGTTTGTTCAAGCCCATGGAAGCAGATTGCCTGTGAAGTGCTTCTTTCTGCATGCATATATCATACTGTTTAATGAAAGCTTGGTGTTTAGAAAGTATGTGAAGGTTACATTAGTCAGTTTGCTTGGGTATGCACGACTAGCTGCTGTATGTCTTTCAGTTCCATAGTAACAGTTGCTCCTTTGGTTTAAAGGAACTGTAGTTTAGGTGCTGCCAAGGTTGTGGGGAGATTTTGCTTAAAAAAATAGTGTGGCAGTACAATGACAGTAAAATTAAATGCTTCTACATTAAGACAAGTGCACTTCTCAGGACATTTTTTTTTATCCATTCCAATGTTATATGATTACCATTGCTCGGACTAGGTCAGTTAAGGAGGACCTCTTATTATTTATTTGAGCTGAGTAAGTTGTATTGCATTTTACCTAGCCTAAGGCTTCTGCACTAATCGCAGTCTTCCGTATGATTTTTACTTTTAAGGTATGTTGTGGTGTGATTGCTCTGATAATCCATTTTAGTGGTGCTGGAGAAGTTCTGATTGAAAGTTTGGTTAAAGTAAACCAACTAAGTTTGATGGCTGCCAGTTAAACACATGTATACCAGATATTTACCATTACGACCATTGGAGTTTGGGAAGCACGTGGTAAGAGTATTTTAGACTTTAGAAGTAGCAATGTCTGACCCCAGCTACCACCATCACTTGTGCTTTCAGATCTTTGGTCTTGGAATACAAGGTAGTTGTGTTATATAATAGCAAGTAGCACACTATTGCTGAATTTAGCCAGGATTAATTGATGCCCAGTGTGTCTGTGAATTCTGATGTGACGTATTCCAGGTTTCCAAAGCTCTAGTTTGTTCCTGGCACAATTGATACTCACAGCAGTGATAGGCAGACATTTCTTCTACCTTACCTGTTACACTAGCAAACAGCTGTAGTTGTGATGATATACAATATCAGTAGTAATAACAGACAGTATATTACTATTTTAATTATTGGTGTGTGACTAATAATATGTGCATATTTTGTATGTATATAGATGGAGTGTTTTGTAATAGAGAAAATACAGTTTAATGTAGTAGATGAGACAGTTAAAAGTTGAATGAGTTAGTGATAGTCATATTAAATAATTAGCATGATGAAAAATTTCTGACTAGTTGTAGGACAGGAAATGACTTCAGAAATGACTGTTGTATAAGTAGTGTTTATATTTGCTGATGAAGTCAGTCAGTGGACTCTATACAGCAGAGATTCAAGATCCACATTTTTGCAGGAACTGCCAGAGTAGCGGGAACTTTAAGAAGTGACAACAAAACATAGGAAGAGGAATCACCCACACAACTAAAGTATTTATACTGCATCCCATTGTTACTGTCTTAATGCAGCAGAGGTGGCATTTGTGATAAACTAGATTCACTAATTAGCACTGAAAAATCACTTGATCTGCCCAGTTAAATGGAGTACAACAGAGCCTCATGGTCATGTTAAAATGTAGTTAGAAGAAAATGTCCAGTATTTGTCAGGCAGTAACATGGAAAGTAAACTTGCAGAAGAAAGCAAAATTATATCCATCAATGATATTGTCAGATAAATACGTATAGTGCAGTCACTCTGTATAATGCTGTTGTCATTTGACTTGGTTTGTTGAGATATTCTGGTCATTTATGCGCAGCAGTACAAACTCCTGTCACATTACATGAAAGTACTGGAGAGGGTGATTGATAAACGGATACACAGAGCAGTAGAATGTAAGATGGGAGATGAGCAGTTTGGATTCAGATCAGGATGCAGCACAACTGACCCGATGTTTGCAGTAAGGCAGATAGTTGAGAAGAAGCTAGAGATGAGGAAAAGAGTCCAACTGGGCATTCTTAGACTTAGAGAAAGCATATGACAAGGTCCCAAGAAAGCTGATGTAGACAGTACTGCAGTGGTTCAAAGTCCCAGAAACATTGGTAGAATTAGTGCAGGCTATGTACAAGGACCCGATGACTCAAGTACGAACAGTGTTCGGCCTCACAGAGGGTTTCCCAGTGGGAGTGGGTGTACACCAGTGTTCTGCTGCGAGTCCACTACTGTTCATACTGGTGATGGACTATATTAGCAAACAGGTTTGAGGGAACAGATCAACAAAGTTGATGTATGCAAATGATGTGGTATTACAGGCAGACTCTGACCAAGAACTTCAGCAAAGGGCAGGGGAATGGAATGCAAAACTGAAAGCATATAGGATGAAATTAAGCGTAGATAAGACGGTGGTAATGGCAGCAAATTGGGGAAAAAGAGAAGACGCTGAGAATTGAGATAGAAGGGAAGTTAGTGGAACGGGTAAAATGCTTCAAGTATTTGGGACGAGTGGTTGAGGAGAAGGGAAGTCTGAATAAAGAGGTCAAAGCTAGAATGAGGTAAATAGTTTCAAGTATCTGGGAGGGGTGGTTGAGGAGAAGGGAAATCTGAATGAAGAGGTGAAAGCTAGAATCAGAGGGGCTGCAGCCAACTGGCATAGAGTCTCGGGTATAGTGTATGACAGAAGAATACCAAAGAAGCTGAAAAGTAAGGTGTACAAGACAGTGGTGCGACCAGTACTGCTGTATGGTACAGAAACCTGGGCAGTAAAGGCAGAGCAGATGAAGAATGTGGAGGTGATGGAAATGAAGTGCCTGAGAAGGGTGGTAGGATGCACAGTGTAGGACAGATGAAGAAATGAAGACATAAGAGCAGAAGACAAAGTAGCTCCAGTTACAGAAAAGATCAAAGGAAACAGATTACAGTGGTTCGGACACATGCAGAAAGGCAGAAGACAATCTGGTGAAGAAGATTTGGGACAGACAGGAAGAAGGTAAGAGGAAATTAAGACATCCAGCTAGGTGGAGTGGATATATTGTGTGAAAGAAGATCTGTGGCAGTCAGGCATGAGTGTCGAGAAAGGCAGGAGTGTGGCATTGAATCAAAACAGATGGCGATAGTTAACACGATAGCCCAACCTCATGTAGAAAATGAGAAAAAAAGGGAACTGATGATGATGATCTATGTGATGCAATAAGAGGAAACTTTAATTGTGGAACAGATTTCTTGTACTATAAGTACTTAGTTCTGAGAGTTCCCCTTTGCTGTTAGTTATCCACTGCCAAGTGCACTGTCAGTGGCACAGCAGAACGCACACTCACCTTTAGTGCAGAAATATGTGGCTTCTATTCCCACACCATGTACATTGATTGCTGACAATATACTCCGAAGCGTGTCATCATTAAGATGAGATGTTAAGTCAAGGTGTCATCTGCTTGTGTTGGTAACTCAGGTGGATGGAAAACATCCTACTTCCCCTATTGAAAAGAATAAGGGAAGTTCCTTGATGCCCTGACCAAATTTCTCCTAGTATTATAAATACCACCTTGGGTCTCCCCTGAAAAGAGGCTACTATCCTAGTGGGACTAACCTGGTCAATAAAAAGATAGAATCTTGTACAGCAGTGCTGAAATATCACATAGAACTAAGACCAGGATATTGTGTTATTGTTAAAAAAAAAAAAACTTCCAATTTTAAAAAAAAGTATCAGTACAGGTAGTGCACTGGCAAAAGTAAAAGCAGTGCCATGCAGCTTTAGGAGAATATGAACAGAACAAATTGATTAAACCCTATATCCTTTTTTGGCAGTTCACACAGGCTGACCAAGTCCCACCGTAACAGCATTTAGTGTGCAGTCGATCATTATTCAGTTAAACACTAACATTTTAAATAGTGACATTAATGCGCTAATTAAGTTTGTAGCAGTGAATGGAGTAGGGTAAGTAACATTTGTCAAACATGAAAAGCAATAGGTGCCAGTTCTCAAATGCATTACTTAATTTATTTTACATTACATTATATTTTATAAAAGGAAAACATTTTCTGCATTCAGACTGCTGTGGTAATGGGTTAATTTCAGGCACAACCTCCTATTAACAGGGCCCAGGGAAAACCAGAAGGTGGTCTGAATTATTTTTTTAACTCAGAAAACAGTACTGCAGATTGCAGGTAATTCTGTCTGTTTACTACTTATTAAGTGGTAGGGTGATCATTGCTTAGTTTCTGTGCTAAATTCTGTGACTGTCCATGGTGTTCTGCAGCTTTTCACTGTATGAGGAATCCAAGGTATACTGAGTGGGTCTCCTCTGAAGATAACAGATAACATTTACTTTTTGAATTTGTAATAAGGGCTACGCAAGCTGCATAACCACACAACATGGTATTTAGATACAGCAATAGGCAGTGGTCTCTGTGTAGTCCAAATGGAAGAACCTAGTTTCTGCTGCTGTGAACAGGGCAATAAAAAACTTCAAAGATCAACAGTAAAAACAAGAAGAAACAGTACAGAACAGTAAGGTAAATCACTGCTGCTCTCTGCCCTGGTGTTACTGTTTTACTGCAGTAATCTCTGTGGTAGTTCTCTAGAGTCACTATAAAATTTCAGAAAAGATCGCACTTGCTGCACCCTCCAATCAGAAAGATAAATGGATTTATACAAGCAGACTGTCGCTGTCATGTCAAAAATGTAGATGAACTAAAAAAAGTTCAGTGTTGACACTTGAAGAACTAACATGAAAAGTAAATATGGCTATATGAAAGACGCAAAATCAAATTGTGCACAGCAGTGACTTTGTCATTCAGGCAGAAGAACTTGCAGTTGACTGATTTCAAGTTGTGGCAGATCAAACTGCTAACAGAAAGCACCTGAAAATGAGCCTAACATGAGCTGTAATGGAGCAGTACAACTGTAAAACAGAATTTGTGTGTGTGAGGGGATGCCCTCTACACATTTCTATATGTGATTGGCTTTGCCTTCTCCCACACCTGAGATTGCTCAGAGTTGGAACTACCTTGTGTTATTAAATTTCTTATAAGACTCTTACTGACTGAAAACCTTTCCTTACAATTGTGTGGCCCACTTTGTAATATCCTAAGTTGTTTCTCTGTATGATCCTGTGCTGCTTGTAATTGGAGGGTATGCTAGTTTATCCGTCATAACTGTTTTTGTTACTGTGTAATTAACGCCCTTCCAGGCGTGTAAAGGCCCCTAGGTGGGTGTTAATTACGCATTAACACACACCCTGTTGGGTATTGTTGCTTGCATATTTCACTCTAAACTTGCAAGTAGTATAGGATGCTGGTACCTGTAATGGGCTCTCTGACCAATAAACTTCATCAGTAGTTAGAAAATCCTTCTGTTTAGCACAAATAATATCTAATAACATATAATCCAAATTAAAAAAGTTAACATCCCTCTGTGTGGAGCGCTGTGTAGGCAAGTTATATAGTATGGTGCTCCCTTTGGCATGTATTGATCAAGATACATCAGGCAATATGAAATGCCCCAGGGGTTCCTAACAAAGAAGACTGCCTGCCTAAAGACCCAGGACTACCCAGAGAGACCTGAAGCCGTTTCACTCTACTCGGTCTCTTGCAGACTTTTTAGTAGAGATCTAGGCCTGCTTTTCCGTACCGTTAGGGACCTAGTCCTCCTTGATCACTAGCATTTCCCCAAGACCAGCAGCTTCACAATTATAGAGCTAAAGACACAAATCTCCACAACATATAAACCAAGTTTGTTGGAGGGAGAGATTTGTTGCCCAGAAATTTACCCCATCTCTGGAATAAACTATCCCTTCATGTCAAGCAAAGTGACACCTCTGCATCCTTCAAATCCAACATTTATGACTTGATGGATTAATGCAAATTCATTCTTGGACAAGCTTTCTGCTTTGCCCTTATAGACATGAGTGAACAGTTTGAGGGTGGACATTGACAAGGTACAAACAGTCCCTGGACTCACTTGCCTTGCAATTCCAGTGATCCTGAAATAATCTGTCATAGATCAACATTTGTGGCTGTTTAAAAAAAAATTAATTCCCTTTTCTGTGGGTATAAATGTATAAGTGGGTCTACAAGTAATGTTTTGGAAACTGTTCAAACGTCTGGATAGATGTTGTTAAAAATGCTATTTGACCTGTATGTGGAGCATGAATTCTTACCAGTAAGATAGATTTAAACAAAGTAACATAATTCAGTACAACAATATTTACTTTTGAGATTTAGACCAAAGGACCCTAGAGTCAGCCTAGCAAACATTTTGATTAATATATCTACTCCTGTACCGATGCAGGCATTTCCTGCTGGAACAAGTCACCATCAGCTAACTCACCATTTTGCCATTAAGTTTCTTACATGTGCCTTCTTGAAATAATCCATCATAAGCCATTGTTTTTTAAAGAAAATATGGGCAAGCAATTTTCAGTATGTTAAGAGTGAATTATTTTTACTTTCCCAGATATAAACAGTAGTATTCATTAAATAGTCCATTATTTTTTGAGTACTGTAATCTGAGCAGTTAAGAAATCCAGAGTCCGGTGCAAGTCTGTCTTCTCCAACAAGCTCATGTTTGACTCAGATTTATGGTGGTTTGCAACAGAATCTCTACTGGGGTTTTCTCTTGTTGCAAAGTGTCATAGTTCATTCTCAGAAAAAAAAGAAAGCAGTTGGCTGTCACATTTTTGGTGAGGTACGTATGGAGAACAGCAACAGTTCTGTTCTTGGGTGAAATACTTAACTGGTGTGTTTTTGCAGTTGTCATCCGCCATGCAGGAATAGACAAATGAATGCACTTTTGTTTATGTAGCCCACATTACACCCATATTCTTCACCATTCTGGCAAATGTAGCGCACTGGAGGCATTTCCTTTTTTCAAGTGTAGTTTTTTTCAGTGAAAAAGTCAAATTAAGTTCACTTGCAGAATGAAAACAGTCATACTTTTGTTTAACTACCTGCTTCCCAGGGAACTCTTATCTCTCTCCTCTACATTACTATTCAAAAAGCAACTTAAAGAATATCTTCTAACTCACTGGCTATGCCCTTGCACAAATCCTGTCTAAAAATTTCCCTCCTTCATATTTTATGTCTACTTATCTTATTACTGCCATTTTTTTGTCTACCTCTCATTAACCTCTGAGAGTATGTGCTGTCAGCTTACTGAAGTTACTACTAACTTTGCCTTTCTTTGATTCTGCTGTAGAGCTTAAACTTGCTTAGCAAGCTCTCTACTGTATAAACATGTCTCTACCTCAGAAATACTTGTTACTACAGCCTGTAAATAATTGTAAAGTATATTAGTGTTACACTGCTATGTAAAACTCTTGTTTTCTAGTCTTAATATGTACTGTACCTCTTGTTACTTTTATTTGCAATGGAGCGTTTCTCCCCGGGCCACTACTGAAAATGGACATATATCTAGCTAGACTAGCCCGGTCAACAAATGTAAAATAAAATAAACATAATTCTGGTTACTTACATTTCAACTTCAGACTTCAGTCCACCTTTAAAATTTCTCAGTGGAACACAATCCTTATAGTTCAGACTTAGTAATTCAGCTCTGGTCAAACTACCTTGCAAGCCCCAGGTGCACTCAAACAGGTGGTCCTAAGGATTTCCAATGATTCTTGCACTATTAGTATGGCTGCTTCTTGTCAGGCTCTGTCTACCAAGTTTCAACTTCCTGCTTTGAAATTCTTTTGTGTGAGAGTCAAATGTCTGTAACCTTGTGGGTTTCCTTTAACTGCATTTCTCTTGGTGATTCACATTAGAGTGTGCTGTTGCAGGTTTTCACTACGATTTTATGCTAATTATAATATTCCATCAAACACTTATTAACATGTATTATATCTGCAGCACCTTAAAAGTGAAGTAACCTATGGGGCACAACAGTTTGTTATACTTTAAACTGCTAACAACTGTGAAGGATTTTCTTCTTGTTTGGATAAGTATAAAATTAATTACAATTATGTCTATTGATGCCTCAAGGTGTTTTTTCAAGATCACCCCAGTGACACCTCTGGGCATTGTGTTGCTTATTCGTATTTAAATTAATAATTCCAAAATTATGCTACATGCAATCTGTTGCAAGGCCTTGTCTTAAAGCTTATAGGATGGGCAGCACAGATGTGTAATACTTGACCTATGTTTAGTGAAAGATATGTTAAAATTTGTTTGTATACAATTCATTTGTCTTTCCGTGGTTTTCATCTTTTCAGCAGTCAGTTGTCAAACACATAATTTTCCAAAAAAAAAAAAAACTGTAAGCCTGTTTCCTACCTTTCCTGTAACTAGTGTAGTCCAGACACAAATTTGCTGTATCCAGGACTGTATGTAAGCTTCTGAGCCCCCACCCCCCAAGCCTTTCTGTGTTGGAGGGAAACCTTCTAGCTTGTCAGTGGGAGTTGTAAACACTAGGTAACCTGTCTACCACATAAGGAGTGGTTCTGTCACAGAAATTGTAGTTATTGGCCGTCTGGGCAATCTTTTCCATCTCTCTCAACTTTCTGATTTGAAAGCCCACATTTGCACTTGTTTTTACCTGTAACTAGTCTAGTGCAGATACAGATTCTTAGTTTTAGCACTTGAATTTGCTTATCCGTGCTCAGCACTTGTTCAGAACTTGTTGTAAGCACTAAGTAAGCTACTAATTACTATAGCACTCAACCTTCCTCATTACCTAGAGGAAAACAGTTTTTGCACTTACTTTCCTCACTTGCTTAGAGAAAAACAGCTCTTGTACTCACTTTCCTCACTTATCTAGAGGAAAATATTTTTTTTATTCAGGCATGTCCAAGGGTCAGCTCCCAGTGTTCTCTCCTGTCTATCTGATGAATCTGGGCATCTTGGGGCAATGTAGAAATTGCCTCATGTACACAGACAACCCTCTCCTCCTACCACCCAACACTACTGTGAGAGATGCACTTATCTAGCCAAACTGGAGGTAAAGCTCACTCCAACCAAGACTGAACTTGACATTCAAGAGGAGAAGGTAAACACTTGCACCACACCACACTTATCACATAGTCTCACTAAATCTACACCACCAAAATCCACACATAGAAACACAAAAACATTCGCAGAGGCTCTCAGTAATTATCTGCCCAAGCAACAGAGACCTCCAAAGCAGAAACACAAGCAACTTCCACCCCCCAGCACAACCCAAATGACACACAGCCCACAGACTCAGTGTGCCACTCAACCACAGCCAATAAGGCAAAACTATCCAACACACTAGTCATAGGTGACTCTATAGTCAGGCACACTGATGTCCCACTCACCAGGCTAAACAAAGAGAAGGTTAATGTCAGCTGCCTGTCGGGTGCCAGGATCTGCCACATAACCCATGCACTCAGGTCACTCCACAACAAGTACAAATATGACTCTGTCATTGTCCATGTTGGTGTGAACGACCTGAGATGTACCTCCCTGGACTACATGAAAAAAGACATGGAAGAGCTCTCTGATCTTGTAGCCCAGGCAGGTATGACCCTAGCCCTGAGTAGCATTCTGCCATCACCCAGAATGATACAGCAGTACAAGGACAAAATGATTGACTTCAACAATTGGCTAAGCTTCTGGTGTCATTCTAAGGGGATCCAGTATCTGTCTGCTTGGGATGACATGGTCAACAGACCACGATGCTTTGCCAGAGATGGCCTGCACCTGTCACCCCTGGCATTCCAGATACTGGCTAAGGCTTTTGCCGCCTCTATATTGCCTTTTTTAGGCAAGGTTCAAATTACAAATTCACCACCATAACAGGAGCAGGCAAGCAAAAACTGAGGGTAATGCTACTCAATGCTAGAAGTCTAAATCTCAAAATGCACTCACTCGAGGCACTCCTTAAAATAGAGAACATCGATATCTCTGCAGTGACTGAGACCTGGTTCAAGGCTCCAGAGAGCAACCCTGCACTACCAGGCTGTAACTCATACCACACTTTTGGCCATGTAACCTGGACCGGAACACCAAAGGCGGAGGTGTGTCCATATTCATTAAGGATATCCACACCTCCAGGCTAGATGCTCAGTATAATGCATCTGAGATTATCCAAGTGCAACTAAGTCTGGGCAAAACTGCAATCCAAATTGTAGCTTGCTACAGATCCCCCACCATGCCCCAGGATTCCCACTCCTGTTTTATTGATGTATTAGAAAATATTAGGGTTCAACCAAACACCCTAATAATGGACAATTTCAACTAACCCACCATTAACTGGGAAAACTACCCGTGCACCAACTCCTTAACACAACGCTTTCTGGAATTCATAAACTCCAGTGCCTTGGATCAATTTATCCACACCCCCACCAGGGGCAACAATATCCCAGACCTAGTCATTACCAACATGAGTGACCGGTGTTCCACACCTGAAGTCAACTCCTCGTTGGTCCGACTTCCGCGTCAGGGAGGTTGCTGTTAGAGTGGAGGGAGGCAGTGGTCCAGAAGCCTACCTTCTCTAAGATGATGTCTTCCTTCTGTCCAGAGATATCTGCCTTCGAGGTAATGAAAACAGTGTTTTCTGTTCAGATGGAATGGAAGGATCCAACCACATCTAATTTTCCAACTGGTTCCCAGTTGTCTCTGCACGTAGATGCACATTATTCTCTGCCACAGGAACAGCCATCTGAAGGCATCCAGACTACCCAACAGGTCTTACAGTCTCTTCTGACACTTCACTGTAACATCCCACTGAAGAAGTCCCTCAGAAGAGGAAGTGCAAGAGGAGGCACTTGGACTTTTCGCAACAGTCGATCACTGAGGATACTGATTTGGATGAATGGGAAGGGTCCATATGATCAGCTCTGGAAGACGTCTCATTTGGAGATGTTCTTGAGATCCTTAAACAGAGATGTGGCTGGTCCTCCAACAACCTTTCACCAGAGGCATCAGTATTTCTGGAAGCCTTTGGAGCTGATCCGTCTACCTCCAAGGTTACTCCTCCCACCAGGGAGCTCATTGATTTGGTCTGTAGTTGGGTGTGGAAGGAACCTGACACAGTTGAGCCAGTCTCTAAGAGGCCAGATTGGATTCTGGCTCCACCTGTCAGGAAGGAAGTCTGGAGTAAGGCGGGTGCCTGTAGATGCCATGGTTGTGGTGGCAGCCACAAAAAAGGAACTTGCTGAACAAAGTCTATCTGTTCATCCCCCTAACAGGGAATGTAGGGTGATGGACAGATTTGAGAAGTGTGTTTATGCTTCAGTGACCATTACTCGTAGGTCAGTGAACTATATGGCATATTTTACTAGACTACAAAGGGACTTGATCAAGGAATTTTCAAAATCCCTTTCAGGAACTTGTTACTGCTGAGGCTTAATGTTTTGTGGCCTCTCAGTTGGCTACCCTACAATCCATTTCAAATTCTTTCATGAGGCTTATTTCGCATTCAGCCAAAAGTGACTTGGGGGCAGTGAATTCACCCATATCCATTAGGGGGCATGCCTGGATTTCCTTATGTGACTTTGCAGAGCCTTTCAAGTCCTTGTTTGTCAATACACCCTTTGACAGCAGTTCATTGTTTGGCCCAAAAGTAAAGGGCACACACTCCAGGTGTGAAAAGAAGGGACAGACCCTGTCTGCAGTAGGTGTATGTTTTCAACCCCTCAAAAGATCCTTTTCTAGGAATCAGTGAGGGGATTGGAAGATCTATACAGGCTGGCCATGACCCTTTGGATCACAGCAACTACACCTGTTAGCTCAATACCTACCAGGCTCTCTCAACTCTCTGGCAGACCAATTAAGCAGAAATCTTGTGGACCCACATGAGTGGCAACTCAACAGAAGTACCTTCACCCTAATAACTCAGAAATGGGGAACCCCGAAGGTAGACCTCTTTGCCTACCACACCAACCATCAGCTCAGCAAATTCTGCACCAGGGAGCATCACTGCATGTCTTGGAAAGTTGATGCCCTGTCCTTCCCCTGGTTTAGTCTATCAGTCTATGCCTTTCCTCCCTACCTCTCATCCCCAGGGTACTGCTCAAAATAAGGGAAGAAAAAACAAGGACCATTCTTATAGCTCCAGACTGCCCCCGACAACACTGGTACCCCTTGCTGCGCAGCCTGTCCCCACTGCCTCCATGGCATCTTCCTCAGGTTCCAAACCTCCTGACCCAGAGGTAAGGGGAATTTATGCATCCCCAATTGCAGATACTCAATTTGGCAGCTTGGCTTATTCCCTAACCCTTAACCAATTTGCCATCCTCAGTAAATAGGTTCTGGATGTTATCCGTGAGGCCAGATGTCCTAGCACTGGAAAGTCTTATGCAGATAAATGGAAAAGGTTCTGCACCTGGATCCAGGCTAAGGGAGCCAATACAGAACAGCCCTCCATCCCTCTCATCTTGGATTACTTAGCTGACCTACTACACAGTGGCCTCTCTTTCTCCTCTATAAAAATGCATGCCTCTGCTATTTCTGCTCATTTTCTCACTGAGCAGCCCATTTTCTCACACCCCTGATCAGACCTGTTTACCTCCGCCCAGAACTACCAGTTGGACAATTTCTGCACAAGAGCTCCTCACAAACAAGCTTGGAAAGTGGATGCTCTGTCCTTCAGCTGGAAAAAAGTTTCAGTTTATGCCTTTCCTCCTCTGCCTCTCCTCTCCAAAATACTACTAAAGATTCAACCGGACAAACCAAGGATGATATTGATTGCACCAGACTGGCCACACCAACACTGGTACCCCATCTTGCGCAGTGTGTCACAGCTGGTCGCATGGCATCTGCCTCAGACCCCTACCCTGCTGTCTCAGCAGGAGAGCCAGATTCTGCACCCCCAGCTTCAAACCCTGAACCTGGCAGCCTGGCTAATTACCTAATTTCTCCATTAGCATCCCTCAGTAAACAAGTGTTGGATGTCATTTTGGAGGCAAGGAGGCCTAGTACTAAAAAATCTTATGCTGAAAATGGAAAAGATTCTGTGCCTGGAACCAAACTCAAGGGATGGCCACAGCAGCGCCCAGTTTACCTCAGATTTGTCAATACTTAACTGAGATGCTTCGCAAGGGCCTTTCCTTTTCCTCCATCAAAATTCATGCCTCAGCCATTTCAGCTCATTACAACACAGAACCACCCCTCTTTTCTCATCCACTAGTCAAGCAGTTCCTCAGATGGGCCAAAAACTTAAGACCACCCAGGAGAGCCCCAACTCCAGCCTGGGACCTTAAACTTTGTATTGGAAAAACTCACTCTTCCTCCTTTTGAGCCAGCTGCAACTGCAGAGTTAAAATTCCTTTCTTGGAAAACAGCTTTCCTTTTAGCAATCACTTCAGCAAGAAGGGTATTTGAATTACAGGCCCTTATGGCAGTGGAGCCTTTCATCATCTTTCATGCGGACAGGGTGTCCCTCAGGACCAATCCCTCTTTCATGCCCAAGGTGGTATCCAGTGTGGCCCTTAATCAGTCCATTCATTTGCCAACCTTCTTTTCTAATCCACAGAATAAAGGGGAACAGATACTGCACCCCTTAGATGTGCATAGACAAGTTAGATTTTACTTGGACAGGACAAAACCTAACAGGAAATCTGAACAACTGCTGATGGCATTTGCTGCAGGGGCAGAGGGGAAAGCTATTTCATAGCAAACCATTTCTAAATGGATAGGCCATTACATTAATTTCTGCTATAAGCACCATGGAAAACCTATCCTACAGGGGATTAGACCCCATTCAACCAGGGCTGCATCTACATCTACAGCCTTTCTCAGAGGTGTCCCTACCAGAGACATCCTAGAAGCTACTACCTGGAGCTCTGTACATACCTTCACCAAGCATTACCATTTGCCAATTTTCTCTAAATCCAGAGCTGGCTTTGCCACTGCAGTGTTGCAGGGCCTTATAGCTGGTCCTAATGCTATCTAAATTCCTCCTCCCATCCTTAGCTTTGGGACTCTACCCAAATGTAATGACTGCAACAGTGAATACACTTGAACATCTACATTTATGGTAAGTGCACACAACTGTATTTTATTCGGCTCCAAGATCTTCGGAGCCAAAAGAATCTGTGACTGGGAGCCAGTCTGCCGGTCTCCCCTACTTTGAGATCTCCTAGCTTATAGAGATCTCGTTCACCAACCCTATCCTCCAGTTCTTCTAGGAGCCTGTCTGATGATGACATGGAGTGGGTGGTTTGCAGACTATTGAAGTCGCCAGTGCTGGCAAAATTGTTCTCGGCTCCAACCCAACAGGTTTTGAAGCCCTCTAAGACTGTTACATCCACTGTTGTTCCTCCTTCGAGCCAAGCTGGATCTTCGGAGCCAGAGTGGCAAGTACCACTTGCTGTAGACCCTTCTGTTCCACGACCCCTTCTGGATATTCCGGAACTGATCTCTGCTCCGACACACTCGGTGCCATCTGTGGTGTCTGGAGCTGTAATTCTCCAGTCGGCCCCAAGTCCACCCCTTGGTGCGTCGGCTTGGTTGAGCTCGGCTCCTACATCAGCTTTGGAGCTGGTCTCCCTGGAGATGGGGGTTTCCTCTGTTTCCTCAGAACCAGGGGTGTCCTCTGAGCCAGTGGGTTCGGCTTTCGAACTGATGAGGAGTGTGCTGTCCCCGCCTATAGCTGTACACAGGGATACTGGCATTCATCCCCCTAAAGCGCCAGCTACTGTGTCGGCACCACCCCCTCCACCGGATAGCAGAGATTCAGATCCTCAGGAACCCCCATTGGGTGAACCCCACTCTTCCTATGCCTCCCCAGAATACCCTTCTAAGGAGCCCCCTCAGAAAAGGACATGCAAGAGGAAGCATATAGACTTCCCTGATTAGTCTGTCACCTTAGACACTGACCTTGAGGAGTCAGAAGGGTCCCCATGGTTGTCCTCTAAAGATATCTCATTTGCAGATATCCTTGAGATCCTAAAACAGAGAGGCAGCTGGAACACCATCACCCCTTCTGATGAGGGGTCTGTGTACCTGAAGGTCTTTGGATCTCAACCTTCAGCCTCCTGGGTTTCTCCGCCTTTTGATGAGCTAATGGAGTTAGTCGAAAGGCGTGGGAGTCACCTGACAGTATGGAACCAATCCCTCAGAGGCCAAACAAGTTTTTGTCAGCCCCCAATGGAAAAGATTTTCTTACAAAAGGTGTGCCTGTCGATGCTGTGGTGGTCGCAGCAGCCACCAAGAAGGAACTTTCTGAGACATCCTCATCTGTTCATCCTCTGAACAAAGATTCTTGAACGATGGATATATACGGGAAGCGTATCTTTTCATCAACGACTTTTACACTGAGATCGCTGAAATACCTCACACACTTTACAAGGCTACAAAGAGATCTCTTGAAGGAGCTAGGAGATACTCTACAAGGTTCACTGGCTGCGGGGGCGACAGAGAAAGTCACCTCCCAGCTGTGCACCTTAAATTCCATCTTCAACTCCTCCATGAGACTGATATCCTATGCAGCAGATGGAGCAATTAGGGCAGCAGGTTCAGGAGTTTACCTGAGGAGACCCTCCTAGATGCCCTTGTTTAATTTTGCAGAACCTTTTAAGTCTACCTTTACCAATGCCCCTTTTGATGGTTCCTCACTTTTTGGACCTGAATTTAAAAAAAAAACACTCACCAGATGTAAGCAGGAAGGGAAAACTCTCTGCCATTAGAGTAAGTTTTTCATTACCTTCAAGACCCTACCCTAAAGGTCCGAAGAATGGGAAAATGTGCTTCAAAAGATCCCAGGGAGCTTTCCATGATGCAGGAGGTGAATCCTTCCCCAGGGGCAGAGGAGGAGGCAACAATGGTAGACCTCGTCCTAGAGGCAGAGGGGGGTCTGCAAAACCAGGGTGTCCGTGATTCCTTTCGCAGACGTCCCTACCAGCGCTTCTGAAAGGAGGCCCATCCACTCTACTCTGGAGGCAGTCGAGGGATGTTTATCTTTGTACCCAGAAGCCTGGCAAAATATCACAAAACTCAAGTGGGTACAAAGCATAATATCCAGAGGCTATTCCATTCCCTTTTGCCATCCTCTCCCACACATTAGAACAATCCCAGATATTCCACCCAATCTGAGGGAGCAAGCAACTATGAAATTCAAAAGTTGCTAGACAAAAGAGTCATCCAAAATGTCCTCGCAGACCAAATAGGATTCGGAACTTACTCAAGATTCTTTTTGTTACCAAAAAGAACAGGGGACTGGAGACCCATATTGGATCTCAGCAAACTTAACAATTCTGTCAAAAAGTTCAAGTTTTGAATGGTGAGACTGCAGTCAATACTTCCCTTCTTAGGGAAGGACAATTGGATATGCTCAGTAGACCTCCAAGATGCGTACTACCACTTAAAAATGGACAGAGCATCAAGGAGTCATTTACACTTCTGGCTGGGAGCCAGTCATTATCATTTCCGAGCTCTGCCCTTAGCTCTCACTACAGCCCCCAGAGTGTTCACCAAATGCATGGCAGTAGTAACGGCTCACTTGAGATGTCTTGGATTCCAAGTGTTTCCGTATCTGGACGACTGGCTCCTAACTGCCACCACCAAGCATCTACTTCAACAAGCCAGGGATGTGACATTAGAAATTTGTGCTCAGCTAGGTGTAACAGTCAATTTAAAAAAAATCTGCCTTGTTGCCCTGTTAACATATTAGCTTCATAGGCGCAGACCTAGACAACATTTCTATGATAGCACGTCTTCCACCCGACAGAATTTCTGCCCTCAGACAGCAAATACTCCACCTTCTTCCCAAGGAAAAGGTAAAGGCATAGGTAGTTCTGAAACTTCTAGGAGCCATGGCTTCAACCATAACTCTAGATGTTCTTCGTGTTTCATTGTTGCAGTCATTACCATTGGGTAATCTGCTGGCAGGTTGCCCTCAGTTGGCCTGATTAACAAAGTCTTGGGTCCTGCGTCGGTTGCTGTCCCTTCTTCCATGACGTCAGGTATAAAACATGCAGCTGACGCCATTACATCAGTCTTTCTTGCCGTGTGGTGCCCGAAGCAGAGCAGTTCGCAAGTGCCATTCGGCCGACTCCTGAAATTTTCGTTTTTGAGTTTCAGAACCAAAGTCTTCAACTTAAAGCCAAGTACCCCATTGGGGAAACTTTTTCTTGCTCCTTACCGATGTCAGTAAAAGTTAATAATTGCATTACTTGTGGAAAGCAAATACCTCATAAAGATTTTCATTTGTACTATATTAATTGCCTAGGCCCTGACCACGATGTACTTGCCGTCGGTTTTGTGCTTTATTTAATCAGCGCACTATCCATCATCTGTACATTTTTACCTCTAAATATTTCAGTTCTCGGTTTAATTATTCAGAATTGTCGTCGGTTAGCCATCCGACTACCGGGATTTCGAAAAAACGCAAGGATAAAGACAGAGACAGGCCGCTGAGGTCCAAAACTGCCGACGACACTTCTCCTAAGCCAGTCGCCAGTTCGCCGGTACTCAGTGAGGCACTTTCGCAGCCCCTGATACCTGCTACGTCTGATTCACAGGCCTCTACTGAGACCCATTTGGAGTATGCCACGAGATGCTTCATCTATGGAACCCGCGGATGTCTCTACCTTGGATGGGTCCAGAGCCGCTGTGCAGGCACCGGCTTCTGAGTGTGTATTCCTGCCTACAGACTTGCATATTAAACTGACTCCACCTTCAATACTAAGGCCTAAATCTTGATCTAGGTCTAAAAAACCGATGCCCAGGCCACTTGTTCTGGCCCCTATGCCTAAAAAACAAATGATCAAAATGGCTGAAGATCTAATTACTGTAATTAGGGGTAGTCAACCCCCCCCCCCCTTCTAAGAGGCCTAGGGCTGAGCTTGACTATGAATCTTCTGATCAGGACTCTGTTTCTTCTGACTCTTCTAATGACATGGATTTGTCCATACCTACTTATGAGGATTGTGATGCAGAGGATTCCATTCCCTCTGCTTCCCCCTGAGGACTTTTCTTTTGGGGAAACTTTACATACTTTAAGGGAGCATTTCCATTGGGAAAGTCAGGAATTTTCTGATTCAAAAAAGAGGCTTAGGGATTTCCTTTTTCTACCTCAGCATATGTGTTTTCGGAATCCAGTATGACCCCTGATTCCCTGCCTCCGGCTCCTAGTAAACCTGACAGATACTACAGGGTTCCTGAGTCCCACAAGTTCCTTTTCAAAAATCCTGTTGCAGACCCAGAAACCATTTCTCAGGGGCCCAAGGGCATTAAGGCTTCTACTGCTAAAAATCCTACCCCTTCTGATAGAGACTCCAGGGCGCTGGATAGATGGGGTAAAAAGGTTTATACTTCTGCAACTTTGGCAATCAGGGCTTTAAACTGCCAATTTCATGTTAAAATATCAACAGCATATTATTGGACTGCTTAAACAGAAAATGGTGTTGATTTCTGACTGTGTGGAAAATAAAGATTTACAGCATTTATTGCATTCTGCTGAACAAGTTGGAAAACATACTTTGCAATGTGGTTTTGATTCTTTAGAGGCCTCCTGCAGGGCCGCTATTACTGGGTCTGTGCTTAGAAGGCATACTTGGCTTAAGGAGCAATCTCTGCCTGATCATGTTAAAGCAAAATTGTTCGAAGCTCCTTTAAATCAGGACCGTCTGTTTGGCAATAAGGCTGAAGAAGTTCTAAAAAAGATGGAAGATGAAGCTAAATCTATGCAAACTGTAAAAGATTTCTTACAAGTGCAACCTCCAAGATTTAGTAGGCACTGGCCTACTAAGAATTGGTCCTTTCCAGCTCCTTCCAGATCTTGTCAAGCCAAACCCAGACACTCCAAAAACACCAGGTTTCAGTCCCAGGGGACTCTCAGAACTAAGCAATGGGGGGACCTCCACTTCCAAATCTGGAAATAACAAGACACCCCTCATGGTAAACAGTCTCAATGACTTTCCTTTAAAATTACCAAGCACTTACCTTTTAGCCACCCCTTTGGGGGGAAAGATTGCTCTTCATTCAAAAAACTTGGAACTCATAACCCAGGACAAGTGGGTTTTAAATATAGTGTCCCAGGGATACAGATTTCATTTCCATACGTTGCCAACACCAAACGGGTGGCCAGATCTGCCCCCAAATCAGTGGGCAGAGGCTCAAAAACAAGTACTTTCCCTCTTAAGCATGGGGGCTATTCAGCCCATACCAGAAGAGGAACAGGGACAAGGTTTCTATTCCAGGCTTTTCCTGGTACCCAGAAAAGACAAATCATGGCGTCCAATTGTGGACCTGTCTACTCTAAACACCTTTCTGGACATTCCAAAATTCAAAATGCTGACTCTTCACCAGTTACTTCCTATGCTAGGCAAATATGCCTGGTTGGCAACTCTAGATTTAAAAGAAGCATACCTACACATCCCAGTCAGGGAATCTTGCAGAAGATACCTACGCTTCAAAGAAGGCTACTTGCATTATCAGTTCTCTGCACTGCCCTTTGGCTTGTCTACTGCGCCCAGGGTATTCACAAAGTGCCTGGCTCCAGTAATTGCATTTTGCAGGCAAAGACATATTCAGATATATCCATACCTGGGCGATTGTCTAATTCAGACAGAAAACCAGGGCATACTTCTAAATCATCTGGCTTTTGTAAAAAAAGGTTCTAACTTGTCTGTGGTACACCATGAATGAAAAGAAATCACAACTGGTACCCTCCCAACAGATTACATTCCTGGGCGCAAGCTTGAATACAACTGCCCAGATGGCTTTCCTCACGCCAGAGAAGCAAATTCATTTGGTAACTTACTTCAAACAAGTGGCCACAAAAACCCTGCTATCTGCAAGACAAATTCTGAAAGCTTTGGGGTTCATGGCCTCCTGCATTCTTCTAATTCCATATGCAAGGCTGCATATGGGGAAACTACAGTGGTACTTAAAAAGTCTATGGAGTCAACATTGTCACAGCCTGGAAACAATGATTCCTATCATACCTTACCTAAGCCTGGAGTTCCTATGGTGAGCAGAGGCCTGCCACCAAAACAAGGGACTGCCATTCACACTACCCCCTGCCGCCCAAACCCTAACTACAGATGCATCAGATTATGCATGGGGAGCTCACCTGGCAGGGAAGTGCATTCAGGGCAAATGGAACCCAAATCAAATGCACCTACATATTAATCAGAAAGAAATGTTAGCTGTACAGAATGCTTTGACAGCCTTCAAGGACTACATTCTTCCAGGACAACTAATGGTAAAGATGGACAACACCACGGTTATATGGTACATAAACAAGCAGGGGGGGGTACACATTCCTACCCCATCTGCAGACTAGCCATGGCATTGTGGAACACAGCCTTGAGCTACCAAGTGCACCTACAAGCTCAGTTCCTGCCAGGAAAATTGAATACACTGGCAGACGGACTAAGCAGAAATCTCATGGACCCACACAAGTGAAAACTGGAACCACGGATTTTCAACATGTTGACAAGCAAATGGGGGAGCCCAGACATAGATCTATTTGCCTCCCCCCAGAACTACCAGTTGGACAAGTTTTTCACAAGGACTCCCCACAAAGAAGCATGGAAAGTGGATGCTCTGTCCTTCAACTGGAAAAACCTATCAGTCTACGCCTTACCAGCCCTGGCACCCACTCCTGTGCAGTGTGTCACAAATATCACCATGGCACCTGCCTCAGACCCCTTCCTTGCTGTCTCAGCAGGAGAACCAAATTCTGCACCCTCACCTTCCAACACTGAACCTGATCACTTAAATTCACCCTTAGCATCCCTCAGCAAACCTGTGATGGATGTCATCTTGGAGGCGAGAAGACCTAGTACTAGAAAATCTTATGCTGACAAATGGAAAAGATTCTGTGCCTGGAACCAATCTTTAGGGATGAGCACAGCAGCGTTCAATTTACCTCAGATTTTGCAATACTTAACTAAGATGCTTCATAAGGGCCTGTCTTTTTCCTCTATTAAAATCCATGCTTCAGCTGTTTCAGCTCACTATAACACAGAACCTCCCCTCGTCTCTTATCCCCTGCTCAAGCAGTATCTCAGAGGGGCAAAGAACTTGAGACCACCCAGGAGAGCTCCTACTCCTGCCTGGGACCTTAACTTTGTTTTGGAGAAGCTCACTCTACCTCCTGTCGAGCCAGCTGCTTCTGCAGACTTAAAATTTCTTTCTTGAAAAACAGCCTTCCTTTTAGCAATCACTTCAGCTAGAAGGATATCTGAATTACAGGCCCTTATGGCAGTGGAGCCTTTCATCATCTTTCATGCGGACAGGGTATCTCTGTGGACCAATTCTTCCTTCTTGCCCAAGGTGGTTTCCAGCGTGGCTCTTAATCAGTCCATTCATTTGCCAACCTTCTTTCCCAATCCACAGAACAAGGGGGAACGGATTCTGCATTCTTTGGACGTGCACAGACAACTTAGATTCTACTTGGACAGAACTAAACTTCGAAGAAAATCTGAACAATTGCTTGTAGCATTTGCTGCTGGGGCAGACAGGAAGGCTATTTCAAAACAAACCATTTCTAAATGGATAAGCCATTGCATTCATTTTTGCTATAAGCACCATGGAAAACCTATTCCCAAAGGGGATCAGATCTCACTCCATCAGGGCTGCATCTACTTCTGCAGCTTTTCTCAGAGGTGTTCCTACCAGGGATATTCTAGAAGCTGCTACCTGGAGTTCTGTACATACTTTCACCAAGCTTTATCATTTACCAATTTTCTCTAAATCCAGAGCTGGCTTTGCCACTGCTGTCTTGCAGGGCCTTATAGCTGCTCCTAATGCTGTACAAATTCCTCCTCCCAACCATAGCTTTGGGAATTTACCCAAATGTAATGACTGCAACAGTGAAACACGAAGAACATAGTACAGTTGTGTACACTTACCATAAATGTAGATGTTCGAGTGTATTCACTGTTGCAGTCCTGGTTACCCTCCCTCCAGCTCCCTGTTTTTTCTTTGACTATACCTCTACTTTCTTTTACTATGCTTAAAAGCCTTTTTGGTGTATTTGCTTTTGTTTGGAGGTATATTTTTGTGTTTTTAATTTTATTTGCTCCCCATTTGGGGGGCACGTGTCATCTGGGGCAAGAAAAACTGATGTAATGGTGTCGGCTGCATGTTTTATACCCCTGACCACCTGACATCATGGAAGAAGGGACAGCAACCGACACAGGACCCAAGACTTTGTTAATCAGGCCGACTGAGGGCAACCTGCCACCAGATTACCCAAATGTAATGACTGCAACAGTGAATACACTCAAACATCAACATTTATGGTAAGTGTACACAACTGTACTTTCCTCTTGCCAGGATGCATATGAGAATCCTTCAGTGACTCCTGTTTTCTCAGTTGTTGCTACAAGGACTTCCTATGTTCCATCTGATCAGAATAATGGAGTCATGCAAGAGCGATCTTTGGTGGTGGACTCAGTTTAATCATGTAACCATTGAGAGAACCTTTATTCCATAACAGTCTGTGCTACAGTGACTACAGATGCTTCCCAGATAGGGTTGGGGGGCATTATCTGGGAAGGATGGCCCAAGGTTTATGGCAAGACCACGAGGCCCATTTGCACATCAGTGTTCTATTGATGAGAGCAGTGCTTCTGGCGTCGCAGGCACTCTGCGACTCTCTTCCACTAGGGACGATTGCAATCCAGTCAGACAATATGTCGGTGGTATGGCTCATAAACAAGGAAGAACCAGATCATACCCACTTTGTCGAGAGGCTGTGAGAGTTTGGCAATGGGCAATATCTTCCCAGTGCTGTCTAGTAGCAATGCACATTCCGCGGAAATCCAACGTGATAGCAGACAAGCTCAGCAGGGCAATATTAATGCTTCATGAGTGGTCTCTAAACCAGAACACAGCGGAAGAGATTTTCTGGAAATGGGGTCAGCCTTGCTGCGATCTTTTTGCCACTCCCATGAATACCAAATGCAGCAGCTACTTTGCCCTAATTCCCACTCCGGGAGGAGACACAGAGATGCACTTGTTCATGATTGGCCCTCAGGACTTCTTTATGTCTTTCCCCCATTTCCCCTTATAACCAAAGTCATTCAGATAGCAAAATCCTTGGGAAGCAGGCTGATTCTCATTGCCCCATATTGGCCTAGTCACATTTGGTTCACCTTCCTCTGGCTTCATCTGCAGGATGTGATTTTATCCAAGACAATATACTATATACAATATATATATATATATATATATATATATATATATATATATATATATATATATATATATATATATATATATATATATACAATACAATATATTTCCAGCCATCTAATATAATATGTAGTATATTGCCTTGGATAAAATCACAGACTAAATAATCTACTTAATAATTTGGTTAAATAAGAGGTACCACATCATTATAAATTTTATTTAAAGTACATAACGGTTATATATTATTATGACAGCTACTAAGTAGGGCAGGACCAGCTCGAATGTCATACTGATGGGGGAAGGGATGTGAATTTAACATGTGTACCAATAACACTTTGTTTTACAGCACAATAGTCCACTCCCATGCCTGATAAAAAGTATATATATATATTCAGAAAGCTTGTGAGGAAATTATTACTCTGTTTTTGTTTTACTTGAAGTTGGATTGCTTGTCTGTGTACTTAATAAAGGATTTTCGACTGGAAGCAGACTGCCTGCCTTGCTTGGATTACTTTTGAATACTTAGTAATACTGTACAATTATATATTGTCTATTATTACTTTTTGTTTTGTTTTATTTTGACTTAAGACGAGTTTACGTTCGGTACTACTACTACTATTGTCTGATCTGATTAATATACAGAGATTAACTAGAAATATATGGACTGAAAATCTTCCACACACAGAAGTTTCTTACACTGTTTTGTTTTTGGACCCACTACACTTTAGTGGGTTGTTTTGAGACTTTGGGGATACCACGGAGATTACTTGTTTTTTTTTTTAAATTCTTTTTTGTAAGACCTGTTGCTTCTACTACTATTGGACCTATCTGGGTATTCTTCTACCACATTACCCTTGTTTCTTCCTGCAAATCCTGGACTTTTATGACTGTGTGTGTCTCTGTACATAAGACGCTATAGTATAGTCACTGGGCGTATCAATTTCAGTGATAAAGTTACTTTTGCCTTATTCTCATGGACTACTATATCTGTTTTTTTCACATCTGTTTTTTGAACTGTTGGTAATGGGTGTCCCCACATGATATAAACTTCATCATTTTCGATAATGCTTTGTGGCTCATGTTTCCAGTGTTTTTGATCTACGTCAGTATTATAATGTCTGCACAATCCCCAATGCAACAGTCTTACCGAATTATTATGCCTTTCAGAATACAGACCCTCTGCAGTTAGTATATCACAACCAGCAACAAGTTGTGTAACTGTTTCCAATTCTTTTTTTACAAAACCTGCATTTGTCTGTTTCTCCCACATCTTCATTGGACTTTGTAAACCAGCGTGTAGATAGTACAATATCTTGGGCTGCCAATATTAACCATTCATCTTTTGGTTTAAATTCACCTCTCCTTAACCATTCATGCATTTGATCCTGATCTACATGAGGATGTTTCAGGAGTTTTCTGTACTTATGCATTTTCCACATTTTTTGCCTTCTCATCTGATCCTTCACCTTATATTCTTTCTTTTGTTTTTTTGGCACATTCAGTTGCTGCCTGAGTTTTATCTGCTTCTGGTTTGATTTCCATTCCCACTTGATGCCGATATGCTTCTGCTAAGTAAGCAGGGAAGTCATCGTAGACTTACTCTCCTCATGTTTTAAAACTTTCACTACATTTGGGTCTTGTAAGGTCAGCAAATATGTATACAGTCCTACAATTACAGATCTGTGCATGGGGGGGATATGTAGCATTGGTTTACACTGATTTTTATAAATCTTTTGATGAGCATGAAGCATACTTGTTTTCCTGTCCAACATGTTTTGGGCCAGTCAATCACTCCAAAACTGTAAGTTAGGACCGGTAGAACAAATTGGTTTATAGCCTGGACTTTGTTCCTAGATGTCAGCAATGTTTTCAGTATTAATTTAAGTATTTTAAAATATTCCGTGCCAAGTTTTATTCACATCTGTACATGTTTTATTGATTATCCTTCATCAGTTTGCCAATATTTATACACGCACTCTTGCTCAAGTTCCATCACATTCTTGTCAAACATTGATGATCTGAAGTTGTTTTCATTTGATCTTCAACCTGTGGGACACGGATCTGGTACGGATCCCACTCTGATGCATTTCTCCAGCAATGGATCCAAGCTCCTCCCTTACCCATAATGCCCCTGTCTCCCTCCTTCTCTCAGATCTAATTTGCCACACATACTGTCAGCATCGTGCTGTGTTAGCTCCGAGTTCCTGGTAAGTGAAATATTTTTTCTGGTCTTTCTTCCTTTTTCACTCTTGCTATCTAACTTTTTCTTGTTCTATACCCTACCAGTTCCTTGCGCTCAGGTGCAGTTCTCTTAAGTAAAAAAAGAAAAAGTCCCCTTTCTTATTATTCTTTCCTGTTTAATGTGTGTGTGTGTGTGTGTGTGTGTGTGTGTAGCTTCACCATGGCTGACACCCTCAACCCAGGCTTTCAGAAATGCACAGAGTGCGGCCATAAGCTCCCCCTTCTCTGTGTGTTGTCTGTCTGGGAGTAACACACCTAGACACCTCCTGTTCGATCTGCTCAGGATTCAACCCCTGCGCATTGATTAACATGAGGAACAAACTCATCTTGAAAGGCCTCCTTCCTCCACCTTCCTCCGAGGCCTATGCTTCTTCTTCCTCCATCCTGGCCTCTAGGACAGAACCTCCCGCGAAGAAGGCCGGGGACAGGGAGAAGCACCTTACAAGGATAGGCCCAGTTAGTGGTCCTCCAACTGTGCTTCGGCCGAACCCCTGGCAAAATCCTGCCTGGCCCACAGTCCGGGTTCCCCTTGGCTCCAGTCGCCTTGTTTCTTGCCGGAGCTCTTCCAGGGATGATCTCACTTATTGGCCTCTCCAGGCCCGTATCTGTAGCTTTCTTCATCTGGTCCACCAGTAGTCTTCCTGAAGCTGAGGTGGACAGGATGATGCGGAAATTCATCCAGACCCAGAGCTAGATGGGAGTCTTGCCTGCCCCCTACCCCTCCAGGGCTGGGAGCATGCAGTCTGTCTTTCTTCCCATTTTTCCTTCTCTGATCTGACCCCCGCCTTTGGAGTCTTTGGGTCTTCGGCTTGTTGTCGCTGATGGTATCAGGTACCTCAGCGCTGACCATTGTCCTGGGTGGTCCGTCTCTGACCAGTTCGGAGCTGCCCGGCTTTCAGACCCATAGTCTCTTCATGAATCCAAGGGGATGGTATCGTCTTTGAGGTTTTCGGAGTCTCCTTTTCCACTCAGAGTCTCGGAGTCTGGAGGCTCAGGCCCAACTCCCTCATTGACTCAGAGGGTTAAGGATCCTATACTGCTCCCGGCTTCGGGGATTCATTCCCCCTCTGCTTTTGATGTGATGGAGAGGGTTCCCTCAGATCCCTTGAGACCCTTGACATTATCATCCTCGGAGTCTGCACTGGCTCCCATTGTTTCTGGTCTGGAATCTGCCATCCTGCCCCTCAGAGGACAGCCTGTTCCCTCTCTGTCCCAGAGATTCACCCCCCAGAACTGCCAGAAGTTTCCAAGTCCTCCCCATATCCCCCCAAGAAGGTCCCTCAGAAACATACGTGCACTTGGACTCCCTGCCAGAGTCCCTCACAGAAGACACTGACTTAGAGGAAGGAGAGGGTTCACCTCTGTCACCCCCCCAGATGATTTTTCCTTTGGAGACATCATGGAAATCCTATACCAGCATGGGGAGTGGACTGTCCAAAAACCCAACCCGAATGAGTCGGTATTCCTAGAGGCATTTGGCAGAGGGCCCTCTACCTCCTGGGTGTCCCCTCCCAGTGATCCACTTGTGGACTTGATTTCATCCCGGGCATGAAAGGAGACTGACATGGTAGAGCCCATTCCCAAGGGCCCTGATAAAATTCTAAGTGCCCCTTTGAACAGACCGCATTGGTCTAAGGGATCCCTGGTGGATGCTGTGGTGATTGAAATGGCCACCAAGAAAGAGCTTGCTCAGGAGAGCTCTACGGTCCATCCACCAGACCGAGATTCCTGGGCCTTGGACCATTTTAGGAAGCGAGATTACGTAAACTACATGGCACATGTCATTAGACTTCAGCGGGACCTGATCAAAGAGGTCAGCAAGTCTGCCCCAGGGTCTATGTTGGCAGAAGAGAAAAAGGTGTTCTCTTCCTGTATGGCCACCCATTCTTCTATTTCCAACACCTGTATGAGGCTCCTGTTACATGCTACACGCTACAGAGGGTGTCTCTAGGGCAGCCGGAACAGGTGTTGCCATAAGGCGTCATGCCTGGCTCCAGCTTTGTGCATTCTCGGAGCCCTTCAGGGTGTCTTTTACAAATGCCCCTTATGATGGTTCTACCCTTTTTAGTAAGACCGTTCAAGACACTTTAGTCCAGAATGAGAAAGACAGGAATACCTTGTCTGCCGTCAGGATCTGCTTCTCAACCCCACAATGATTCTTCTCCTGGAATCAGCGTGAGGTGAAGAAGATGTGGTTCTGAAAGTCTCAGGACTTTTCTCACGACATTAAGGACTTGCCTTCCCCTAGATGCAGAAGAGGATATGGCAGATGCCATCCTCATGGCAGAGGGGTTCCGAGGAACCAGAGGTCTCGGGATTCTTTCCCGGACAGACCCTCACAGCAGCCCTGAAGGGTTGCCCGACTGCTCGTCTCTGGAGGCAGTCAGGGGACATCTCTCTATTCACCAAACAGCCTGGGAGTTGATCACAGATGATCATTGGGTGTTGCAAATTATATTCACAGGATACTCAATCCCCTTACTTCAACCACCAGTCCCATCCAAGCACCTCCTGGACATTCCACCTGCACAACAGGAGGAGGCAGCAGTGGAAATTTCCAAGTTGCTCGAAAAATGAGTCATCCAGCCCATTCCCCCAGACCAATCCAGATCAGGTTCCTATTCCAGGTTCATTTTGGTGCCAAAGAAGACAGGGGACTTCAGACTCATTCTGGATCTTTCAACCCTTAATCTGTCAGTTGCCAAGACAAAATTCCAGATGGTCACTCTCCAGTCCATTCTGCCCTTTCTGCAGAGAAATGACTTGATGTGCTCAGTGGACCTTCAGGATGCGTACTATTATATCAAAATGGACAGGTGCTGTAGAAGGTTCCTCCACTTCCAATTGAGAGCCAGTCATCATCAGTTCAGAGCGCTTCCCTTTGGTCTCACTACCACCCCCAGGGTGTTCACCAAAGTGATGGTAGTGGTGGCTGCAGGGGTTCCAGGTTTTCCCCTTCCTGGACAATAGGCACCTTTCTGCTCCCTCCAAGCATCAACTCTGTCAAGATAGAGATCTCCTTCTCCAGACCACCCGCTAGCTAGGCATAACAACAAAAATCAGCAAGTCCCAGTTGGATCCAGTTCAAGTTCTCGACTTCATTGGGCCTTGGTTAGATACCAGCCAGAGCAAGATTTTTTTAACTCTGGACAGACTTCAATCCCTCAAATATCCTGTTCAGACCCAATATCCCCCTGCGGATTCAGTTCTTCGGGCATTGGGGTCCATGGCAGCCACGATCACCCTGATCCCCATGGCTCATCTGAATACGAGGGCTCTCCAATGGACCCTAGCAGTTCAATGGTCCTTGCTAGATCTTCCATTATCTCTTCCAATTCATTTTATCTCAGGCTTGCAGGGATTCACTTTTTTGATGGCTTCAGTCCCCAGATATTCTTTTGGGTTGTCCATTTATCCTTCCCGCCCCGATGACCACAGTGTCCACAGACACCTCCCTGATTGGGTGGGGGGCATTGCATGGGAAGGACAGTCCAAGGCAAGTGGTCTTCCCTGGAGACCTATCTGCATATCAACATCTTGGAGATCAGGGCTGTGCTGTTAGCATTGCAAGCTCTTCATGCCCGTCTTCCCCAAGGGATGATTGCCTGACTACATGTCTGTAGTCTGGTACATCAACAAACGGGGGGGAAGCAGGTCTTATCCCCTTTGTCACAAAGCCATGAGATTGTGGGAGTGGGCGATCTCCTCTGGCCATTTTCTGGTCGCAATTCACATTCCAGGGAGGTCCAACATTCTGGCGGACAGGCTCAGCAGATCTATTCTGATGCCTTATGAGTGGTCTCTGAATCCTTCAATAGCAGAACAGATCTTTCTAAAGTGGAGTTGGCCTTGCTGCCATAGATTCACCTCTCCTTCCAATGTGAAGTGCAACGAGTTTTTTGCTTTGAAACCCCCTCCAGGGGAGTCCCCCAGAGACATTTTAGTTCATCCATGGCCCTCCATTTTCTTTATGCTTATCCTCCTCTCTCTCTGATCCTGAAATTCATTCAGAAAGCTCGACAGCTGGAGATCTTAGTGATCCTCATTGCCCCCTTCTGTCCTCGCCAAGTTTGGTTTCTCTCTCTGTGGTTTCACAAGGTATGTCCTCCTCTGACATTAGATTCGGTTCCAGATCTGATCTTGCATCCCTCAGGGATCCCACACCCAGATATAGTCAATCTGAAGCTCACGGCTTGGCTGCTCCAGCTCCAGTGATAGCTAGGACTCCCAGGCTGTCTTCTCCTGTTAAGAAGATTTTGGTAGCAGCTCACAAATCTTCCACTAGGAAGCTTTATTCCAGTAAGTGGAATTGTTTCTCTATATGGGCTTCTCAGCATGATTTGGACTCCTTCACTGCTCCAATCCCCAACATTTTGGAGTTTTTGGCAGATATTTTTCATCAGGGTGCCAGTTTTTCTACAGTAAAGGTACAGTTGGTAGCTATCTCCACCTTTCATATAGGAAACAATTCTTCCTTAGCTTCTTCCAAGCTTTGTAAAGCCTTTTTGAAAGGTACCTTTTTACTTAGGCCTCCAGTTAAAGACCCTGCATCTCCTTGGGATCTTACTGTAGTCCTGCAAGCCTTGGTTACTTCTGCTTTTGAACCAGCAGCTGCAGTGGATTTGCAATTCTTTTCTTATATGACAGTCTTTCTGGTCACCGTTAATTCGGCTAAAAGTGTGTCGGAGATTCAGGCCTTATCTATCAAGCCCCCTTATATAGTGTTTCATAAAGACAGTGTTTCATTATGGACGAACCTTTCATTTCTTCCGAAACTGGCTTCAGAATCTAACATTAACAAGGTCATCAATTTCCCTGTTTTCTTTCCAAACTTCCAGAATAAGGGAGAGTATAAATTACATTTGCTTTATGTTCATAAGCAACTACTGTTCTATTTGCATAGAACAAAATCCTTTCATAAGTTTGATCAGCTTTTTGTTTCCTTTTCTAAGCCTTTCTTAGGTAAACCAGTTTCTTTTTTTTTTTAAAACATGTTTACTGGTTTTAACGTACAATCAGTAAAACATAGTAATTTATACAAGCAGTTAACAGATGAGAAATTTTAATGTTCATAAAACAACTAAAGTATTTATAAAGACATCCACAGTTAAATACATCATCTAACATAACTGTAATACATTATAAAGGTTCCAAGTCTTTATTTAACAAACTTTGTAAAATATCCCACATATTATAGCTGGTTGTTTTCCTAGACGTTCTTGATTTAATAGTCATTAGTTCCATAGGTAAACCTGTTTCTAAGGTAACTGTTGCTCATTGGATCTCTCAATGCATAACTTTGGCCTATAAAGCCAAAGGATTATCTCCACCAGGTCATGTCAGCGTGCATTCTACCAGGTCTGTGGCTACTTCAGAAGCCTTTTGGTCTAGGGTTTCTTTGGATGACATTTGCTCTGCAGTTACTTGGGCATCATCACACACATTTATTTTGCATTGTAAGTTGGATCTCCTGTCCAGAGGCAGGGCATTCTTTGGCTCCGCCATGCTCTGGAACATCCTTCCATGAGGGCCTCCCAGGATCTTTTGGTAGCTGGGGACTGTGTCCCACAGGTTCAAGATCAAATGAGAGCAACAACTTCAGATAAAAAAAAGTTGTGTACTCAACCATAACATTCCATCTGAGTTGTTGATTTTCATTTGTCTTTAACCATCCCTCCTTCCCCCTTGTCTTATGTGGGCTGTGTTGTGATCAGGATGGAAGAGACATAGCCCATACCCTGGGAGCCTTTGTCTTCCTTATGGTGCTTTAAGGTGCTAATGGCAGAGTGTTAGGCACATGGTTAGGTTGGGGTGCTTCTGGTTGCAGCAAACTCGATCTGAGGGTTGGAGGGAGACAGGGGCATTATGGGTAGGAGAGGAGCTTGGAGCTTGGATCCGATGCTGAAGAAATGGGCCTGTATTATGTGATCGAAGCTTCAGTTAGTCAAGTAACTAAAGCTCGATCACTAAATGTTGAAAACGCAAAACCGCAAAAGGCTTTCTGGTTCATTAAAGAGTGCTGCTGTTACTGATTTTGTCTGGTGACTTTCCTGCAGCCCTTTTTCTCACTATTTTATCGGTTGGCTGCTTTGAGGGTTGTTTTTGTCCTTGCTCGTTGTGTTCAGATCCTGATCTATTATAAGACTGCTTGTTGCTTTTATCATGTTTACCTTTCTGAGTATTTTTGCTGATTTGTTCCCCCTTCTATACTCTTCTAAGAGTGACAATTCTTGTCTTAATTGCTTTATAGTTTTCTCTGTTTCATACTTCCATGATGGCATTTGATTTCTACCCTTACTTTCCCTTACTGCCATGTGGTCTTGTGGTAATACTTTATCTGTTATTTAGCTGCACAGTAATTTATCCTATTTACCTCTGTTATATTGCATGAATCTTTATGGGTAATCCTAATTACTGTGTTCACTTGTTTTATCAAACTTCTAATTTTCTGGGTTTTATTGACCTTCTGTAGTCTATTTCTTTCATTGATCTTAATATGTCTGTCCATTTCTATTAAATCAAGCAACTCTTCTCGTAGATCATTTTCTTCTAAACTGAGGGCACATTCTTTGTTCTCCATTTCTTGTGGGCATTCTGTAGAAAGTTCCAGAGCATCTTCCTGTGCCACGTTCTCTTCAGCTTCATCCTGTGTCATCCACTGCTCTTTCATATGGGAACTCCCTGATCTGTCACTCCACATTGACTGTGTCAGAGTTGCCACAATTTCCTGTTCCTTCCCTTGCTGTCCAACACCAACTGAATGTTTGTGCTGGTTTCCTTTGGAAGGCTCCAAACTATCTTCTTATGGCACCTGATCAGATGCTTCCTGCTCCACTGATTTCTCCCTAATTTGGGTATCCATTGCTCTATTTTGCTGCAATGTTATCTGAGTTAAGTTTTCCAAACAAAGTCTTTCACTTCGCAGGTAATCCATAACCTCAGTTTCTATTTCTTTAACTTCTCCATTACTAATTCTCTTTTCTACTTTTCCTCTTTGTTTTCTTTTTTTTTTTTTTGTATTGTAAATGTCTGGATGCCTTTGCCTGTATTTCTCTTCAAATATCTTTGGTGCTGCTTTCTTTGTATTGATTAGTTTTGCTTTCTCCTTTACATAAATATTTAACCATATAAAATCTCTTTGTCTTTCCCATGTCCATATTTCTTCTTCAGATATCTTCTGCCCCTCTAGTTTCTCCTTACTTAGGGGACTCGTTCCGTCCATGCTGTGGTATAATCTGTGTTAGACTTTCTACAGTAAATCCTTCGTTTCACAGGTATTCCATAACTTCAACTACTGTTTCATTTAACTTCTACTGTTTTAGCTTCTATTTTGCTAATCTTCTCTTTTGTATTCCCTCTTTGTGATCTTATGTTTGTATTGTGAAATTTTCCATATCTGGATGCCTTTGCCCGTATTTCTCTTCAGATTTCTTTGGGACTCCTTTTTTGCATTGATTAGTTTGGCTTTCTCCTTTGCATAAACATTGCATTATATCAGATCTCTTTTTTTCTTTCCGATGTCTATATTTTTTATACCTTTCAAAAAATCTCTAGATTTTATTCTTTATATTTCTGGACTTCTCAGTTGCTTCTTTTCCCAAATGGCCCAAAGTTTCTTCATCTATATAATGTTTTTCACAAATCTGTTGTATAAATGAGCACACATTTTTTTTTTCTTGTCAAAGTATTTTTCTTTCCTCTAATTTCTCTCTTATTATTTTTGTTTATCTTCTGTCTGGAAATTCTGGGCTTCTTGCATAATAGTAACAGTTCATAATTTCTGTCTTATCCACAGTAGTCTATTCTGTCGTTTTATGGCTCTGTTCTGGCATATCAGTTTTTGTGATTTTTGTGGATTACTTCGTCCGTATACAAAATGGGTGGCTATCCTCCCCCTTGGCCTGGCCTAGCCCCATTGTAGGGATGCTTATGTATGATTCTACACTGTCATTTTTTCCATTCCTGCCACCAGTGCGCCTACCAGGACTGCACAGTTTTTTTTATACTGGGTCTTCTGCACCCAGCTGTCTTTTTTATTTTTTAACCTACTACTGTCCATGATATAGTCTGTATAAAGTACAGTCTATATGTCAGTGTCGTCGTCTTGGTGAGATTTTTATGAAAAACTGGGTCTACCTCGTTAAGGTCCTCACCAAGACTTGAGGATGAATTCAATTCCAGCAATATTACTCTCCTTTGCTTGCTGACTTATCTCTCCATTCGGACCCCTACTGCTGTGTAGGCTGATTGATCTATTTAGGGAATAGATTCTTTACATTGTGCTACTTTGCCGTGGTAGTTCCATTGTCAGTTTTTATTGACTTGTTTTGCTGTGACACTTTCTTTGCCATTAAGTTGAGCTATGTGTTATTGTGGATAAAAAGGATTCCAAAGAATCTAAAGAGTTCAGAAAATGCAAATGTACAACTAAAATTGCCATAAGACAGGCACTCTAAACGTGAGAAATTACTCGAAGTGCATTTTTTGAAGGTGTGAGAAACACACCTCTTTCAAATTTTCAGCCTCAAAGTCAGGTGTAGTCACTTTGAATTTGAAAATCTCGAGGCTTCACCAGGACTTAAGGCTTTGAGGGACTCCTCCTTTTGCCCCTCTTCTAAACCCACAGAAGTCAAAGAGGAAGCCTGATCTTTCTGAGCAGGTAGATCCCATTCCTAACAGAAACAGTGTCTAGGGAGTTTCCTCTTCCTGTGCTAATCTGTCTGTATCTCGAGCAGCAAGACCCAGACCCATCAGTGCTGTAGCTGTGGTTTCAGAACCAGACCTGAGAATCCCCTAGGTCCCATTCTGTGAGCTCTGTTAGGTCAAGCAGGTCCTTTACAGTTGATGTTGATTATAACAAAATGTGGCAAACCTTTTTTTCAGTGTAGCTAATATAGTCCCAGGTCTCTAGCCATAGCAACACTGGGATTAGTAGAGCACCTACTCTTCCAGAATTTTCTGTTACAGAATCCTGAAAGGTTTATCTGATTCACCCAACAGTCATCCCACCAGTGCCAAGGATGATATTGATGGGCTTCTTGGAATTGACTGTGGTCCCAGTCTTGGGGTCATAGCTATTGATCTTGACCTTCCTGACACTGACTGTACCATTGATGCAGATAGGTTCATAGAGTTGTGTTGCTGATTTTGTGTTCTTTAAACCTGATAGGGCTTTTGGAATCGGTGTTGAAACATGACCTCTCAAAGTCCACACTGATCCCCGCTGTTTTAGGACAGACAATTCTATTCCTGGAGATGGATTTTTGACCGTCAGAGTTGGCTGCCACAGCTTTGATACCAGCATGCATAATGAGTGGTCAGCATCTGGGGCTGAGACTAATACAGTCATCAATGTTAAGATAACTGGTACAGCAGCAAGGGTCAATCTCTGTCCTAGTTCTGACCATGCACACCTCTTAGCATGGCTTCCCTCTGTGTGGACTAGCTGTCTTCCTTGGAATGTCAGTTGTCTGCTTTGAGGGTTAGTTACCCCCTTTGAGCATTGGGCATTCAGACTGGGAACCCTACTCCAGGATCAAAGAGTTTTATACTGCAGCTTACTCTCCTTCTGTTTTCTCCAGTCTTAGTTGGTCAGGGAAGTGCAGTGTACTAGAAGAAGCACTTGGACTCTACTACCTGTTGAGTCTACCACCCCTAAATATTGATGCGGACAAAGAGGCAGCATTTCCAACCCTCCTGTCCATACTTCCAGTCCCATAAGTCAACTTCTTGGGTAGCTCCCTCAACAGATAAGGTGGAAAAGCTGTCATATAAAAACCTGTGTGTGGTAGCCCCAGTTCCAAAGAGATCAGAAAATCTTCTGCCCACCAAAAGACTGGCCATGACTGCTTTCAACCCTGAAATGGATTCCACAGTGGTTGCAGCTACCTTAAAGACTCCCAATCCACAGAGTCTTGTGGTCCTCTCACCAAATAGAGTCACCTTCCTTCGATCACATGAGAAGATGAGATCGTTAATCCTCCATATTCACCTTGAAGGCAGTAAACTATGTGTCCTTTTTTGTAAGATTCTAGAGAGACTTGGCAAAGAAGATGCACAAGATACTGGAAAGTTTAATTGAAGAAGAAAACAAGCAGGAACTACTGTCTTAGATGTCAGGCTTATGTTCCACATCCAGTCTCTCCATGCACCCGTTAAATAATGTGGTAGAAGAGGCAGAAAGGATGATGACATCTGTGAGCCATTTTTTTGTACATGCAAGATGGCTGAGTATTATGATGCAGTTCCACTAATTTGTAATGGCTTTAAGATTCAACTGTTATTTACTTTGGAAAACTTTTTAGGGGGACCCATTCATTTAGCTGTTAATTTTCAGAAAGCCTAGAAATTACATATTTTTCCTTATTTTCATATCAAGATTTTTATTTTTTTACTGACTGCAGTGGCAGTCTTTCTCTTTACGTGTATTCGCTTATACAAATGTTTGTTATACTTCTGCGTATTTATGATTATGCTTCTTGTGTGAACATGTATGTTTGTATATATTTTTTAGTGTAGTAATTTTTGTCACGGCCAATAGATATTTTTTTTTTTCTCTGGTACAGGTCTTCGTATTATCACACATTTCCTTTTCAATATACATTGATTGCATATTTTTTACCAAAATTATTTTTATTTAATTTTGGGCTGACTGTTATTCTGTCTTTTCTTCAGTAACTTGTTTATTTTTGATGCTGATGTTATTGTTTTATTGCATATCTGTTTGAAGGATTATCATTATATGTTGATTTTGTAAAGCAGGGTCCATGTCTGCTAGTAGTAAGCTTACCCACGTCAGGCATTGGTATTTGCATTTTACACATTGTTATCTAGTTTGTAAAGTTTTGTGCTTTGTTTATGCTTTGTCAGTGTCATAATTTAATTGAAATAAGTTGGAACTCATGGTATTGACTCACAATGCTAAGAGAGAGTTGGCTTCCACACTGGGTCACTTTGTTTCCAGTTGTAATTTTTATTTTGCTGATGCACTGGCCAAGTTATCAGGCTAGGCAATAAAGAGGAGCTCAGGAATAGCATTCTGAATGTTGTATTATAAGAGAAAATAGGCTTTAGGTAGGCCTGTCAAGACCTAATAGATGTCCTTTTGAGGAATAAAACAAACCTTACCTTAACTCTCTGTAGAGGACCTGCGTTGGCCCTTGGATCCTCCTCCTCTTCTAAGTCTAGCCAGCTGCAGAAGAGAAGCAAGCTTTCTGAAAGATTGAGGAGAGCTGCTTGGAGAACAGTCAGAGAACCACTAGAATCTGAAATGGTCATGTCTGGGTCTTATAGTTATTAGAGTCTCTCCAAAAAGAGCTTAGTTGTGGCCTTGCCTGAATCTTCTGCTAAAATGAGCCATAAAAGCTGTCCTCTATTTGGAAAGGAATTAATTTCTGTTGCCTGTGCTTTGTTCCATAAAGAATGGAGGGTTTCAGGGGGTCTTGTTAGGTGATTCCTCTAGTTTGCTTTGTGTGAATGTAACTGTTTATTTTTTTCACTTGCAGCATACAACTGACTTCATACCCTTTTATTGGGAGATCCCCAATATTTCCATCCTTGGAAGTTCTCAAGTTTGACAGCACCACAGTTTTACCCTCATAAGTGAGGGGTATCACATTCAGGATAGCCCTGCAATGCAGGGATGTCTCCAAATTCTTTCTGCGTCACACATTTGAGTGACATACAGGACCAAGCAAAAAGCTATCATGTTGTGGCTTATGGAGGGAGTTTCTTGTTAATCTGTGCCTCCTGTAGACACACTGGGCTCCATTTTTCAAGGGGCATGCAATGGTGCTGTGAGGAAAATGCCCCTACCTACATGGTTATATGTCCCTCTTTTCCCAATCTCATCCTGAGGTCACAGCTCTGTTATCATGGCCTTGGCATCACCACTGAGGTGACTGAAGCAGCCGTACCTCCAGCCTCCCCTTGAATAGCTGAGCATCAATTACCTCATCATGTCTTTTCCACCCCGATACTCAAGTTGCTAATCAAACTCAGGTCACTTGAGTCATAATCAGGGTGGCAGCAGTGGAGCTGACTTTTGTGGTTATTTGCAGTCCTTTTGGGCATTTTTCAACATGCACAGTGTGTTCATTAAGCTTTTAACTCCAGCAGATAAAGCCTTGCAGAGGGAGAGGTAGCTTATACATTTCCTTACCTAGATGACTGGCTTCTGCTGGTCACATCAAGGGATTCTTTCATAGTGTCCCTTTTGTGGGCATTTCTGTGGTTACAGCCCTTGGAAGTAACTGTAAATTGGGAGAAGTTTACTCTGATTCCATTTCAGAGTATTGCTTTTATAGGTGAAGAACTGGGCACATTTCATTGTCAGTCATTTCTGCTTTTATAAGTAAAGGGCTGGGCACTCTTCATTGTCACATGTGTTTGCCCTCAGAAAGGACCGAAGAAGCTGTAACTGTTGCAGCAATGGTAAGGGTGTGTGCAGCTCACTATCTAAGTTTGAACCCTACTGTAACTTTTGGTCATCCAGAGAGTCAAGAAAGAATGCCTATATAAAAGTGAATGCATAAGCGCCAAAATTTTAAAACTTTAATGCCATTGAAAAATCTAGACCAGCTTGGTGTTCAGTGATTCGGCTAATTGAAGGTATTTGGTATATAAATACCCTGTTGTGGACTTTCTTTTCATATTTTTGTGAAAGCGTGTGCTGTTTATTATTTATATCTAAGAGAAAGGGGAAGTATCCGTGTGGACAGCAGATACCATATAGAGATTCCTACAAAGCTTGTCTTTTTCTGCTTTGGAGAGGATCACAACATACACTTGTACTCTGTATGTTTCTCATTTACCCCTAAAACAATATGGGGCTGGCTCAGCCCTTTCAAACTTTACAAGGAAAACCATCAGCTTAATGCCCTTACGCAACCAACTTTAGATTCTAGTGCCAGTACTTTGGAAGTCCCCTTCCAGTTATCAGTAAGAAGAAGAAAGACATGTCTCCTGTAAGGGCTACTTGTGTTATCCTCTCTTCCCTGGCCTCAGATGGACGACTCGGCTATAGCCATATCAGGGCTATCAGACCAGTCATCTGCTTCTTCCTCCTCCTCTGGTGCTGCTCCTTGGGGAGGCACTAAGGGTTGGGAATCTAGCACGTCCTCCAGGACCACACATATGCCACTGGTGAAGAAGGGAAAACTGTGATTGGTTATCTCTAATGGGGCTGATGGCATCCCTCAGTCTTTAGTTAAGGCTAGTTAAGGCTTCAGAGATTAAGTCCTCATTACTTTCTTTGCTTTCCTTAGTGACACAAGTCATTAAGCATTCTTCAAGATGCTCATATGACGCTGCAGTCGCAATATCTGGAGCTATACTGACTGAATCTATGATGCACAGGTATGAATGGATAAGATCCCAAAATCTACCAGATGATGTTAAATATGAAATAATTCTTAATGCATCCCTTGAGGAAGAGGTTTTATTTTGTACTTATGCTGAAGTTCTTGAGAGATTTGATGAATGTGACAGAGTAAACTGGGATTTTGAGTAGGGCAATGGAAGCATTTGCATATCCAGATGTAGTAATGTGAATTAGAAGTATATACAAAGGATCGGAGTCGAGAGCTGAAGTGGGAGGGTGTTTGAACAGAGGAACCAGGTGGGGTTGCCCTCTTTCCCTTTTATTTGATGTATATTTGGGACCATTGGCAAAAAAAATAAAGGACTTAGAAATTCAAGGATATAATTTACTATCTTCATAGTCAGTATTGCAGTACAAATCCTTGCGTCTTCCTGCCATGCAGAAGCCCATGAATGACCCAGTTTCCATAGTCTTAGGATCATCCCAAACTGTTGGATACTCAATGACTGACGATCAAACAACAATGTATAAGAAGTATGTCCATCGGTGCCACCTTCAGCCGTGCAGTCCGATGAACTTCATTTGCATTTATATACTCGCAGTCCATCAGTTGGCTCATGTTTCCAGAGATCCTGTCCTTCTAGCCACATAATAATCCCAGACTTATGGAAATTTGTCAACTCATTACAAAATCCTGGCAGCACCCAAAACCCTTCTCCATTTCCAGACAAAATCCCAGTTGAAATCACTGAAATATTTAATAAAAACTTTATTGATATTATCCTTACATTAGTAAATGCAGGCAATACCCCCATCCCCCATTAACCCATCCACCATACCTCAAGGCAGTATCAGCTCCATACCATCCTTTAACTTCCGACCTGTAGCAACCTCTCAGATACAAACATTACTTGGCAAATTGAAACCAGGCTCCTTATCTACTGATATTCTCCCCCCGGAATACCTCAAAATTAGTGCTAAGGCAATAGGTTTCCCAGTAAGTATCCTTATAAACCGATCACTTTCAGAACACACAGTCCCCAGCTCTGGAAAAATTCAGTACTCACCCCACTTCATAAAGGTGGAAACCCTCATGACCTATCTAATTTTAGACCCATTTCCATACTGTCCCCTCTATCTAAAATAATGGAAAAATGTATCCACAGACAACTGGTTGAATATCTAACCAGCAACAACCTACTATCCCCTTCACAACATGGTTTTCGACCATCCCATAGTACCATTACTGCCCTAGTCTCCTTCACAAATTTCATCTGTAATGTCCTAGATAGTAACCTACTTACATCAGTCCTGTTACTGCATTTCTCAAAAGCATTCAACACAGTCTCGCACATTAAACTTATCCAGCACCTGCAATCACTAGGATGCTCTGATGCCAACCTAACCTGGTTCACTAGTTACTTGGAAAACAGACAGCAATCCGTAAAATGCCAGAATGATCTTTCTAGCTTTCTCCCAAATAACATAGGTGTGGCCCAGGGGTCAATCTTAGGACCCCTACTATTCAACATTTTTGTAAATGACTTACATAAAATTCCTTATGACTGTACTACCATACAATATGCAGGTGATTCAACCATAATCTGTACCTCCAATAACTTCTCTGACCTCCAAAAGTTAACACAAAAGGCTCTTACATCCATAGGACTCTGGCTAAACCAATCACAGCTATTAGTTAACCCTAATAATCTAAAATTTGACATAGACATAGGCCAAACAATTAATAAAGTTAACAAAAAGCTTGGTCTCCTCTACAGGAATAGACAGTTCATCACTAAACCTACCAAAGCCACCTTAGCAAGAACTCACGTCTTATCCATTCTCTTTTATGCCTCCCCTATCTTAACTAAACTTTGCCACAATGAACTAAACAAATTGGAATCCTGCTACAACAAAATTGCCAAATTTGCTACCGATACCCCTCATAGATCCCATCACTGTCTAGCCCTCAAGCAACTAAATTGGCTTGAATTACTCCAAATACTCCTACTCAACCAACTCTCAATAGCTCACAAGCTCTATTACCTTCCTGACAAACCCTAGCACTTCAGAACCTAATTCACCCCTATACCACCACCATAACCTTAAGATCTAGTTATCAAAACCACATAAATGTCATCAAACACAAAAATGATGCTGGTAAATCTCTCTTTGCCCTGCACCATTGCCAGAACCTGGAATTCACTCCCAAGCCACTTAACTTTCACCACCTCTACTTCCCAATTTAAAAAGCTGACTATGTTCAAATATATCCTTAACATGTATGACACTGTTCTTGTATTTGCTACTATTTTTGTCCTTGTAACTGCATTTGTGTTTGGAGCCATCTGCACTCAACTGTATTCCTTATATGTATATTATGTTTCCTTATATGGTACTGTATATGGTACCTAACCTTAAGATCTAGTTATCAAAACAACATAAAACTCATCAAACACAAAAATAATGCTGGTAAATCTTTCTTTGCCCTGCACCATTGCCAGAACCTGGAATTCACTCCCAAGCCACTTAACTTCCACCACCTCTACTTCCCAATTTAAAAAACTTCTCAAAACCCAGTACATAAATAACTGGCATTGCTCATGTTACGCCCCAGGCTAGGCCAGACCACTGCACTACTGCTAGGATTCTGTTACGAATCTAATGGTTGATCCCTAAGTCCCTTTGCTAGGAATCTGCTTAGTATCAAATGGTTGCTACCAAAGTAAAAAAATATATATTTTTTTATAGTTATAGGGATATTGGCTTACTGCCAGAAAAATTTAGACATTGTTAATCTCAGCTGACTATGTTCAAATATATCCTTAACATGTATGACACTGTTCTTGTATTTGCTACTATTTTTGTCCTTGTAACTGCATTTGTGTTTGGAGCCATCTGCACTCAACTGTATTCCTTATATGTATATTATGTTTCCTTATATGGTACTGTATTGTTTGCTTGGAGCCTTTCTCCCCGGGCCTCCGCTGAAAATGGACGTGTGTCCAATCGGATTTTCCCGGTTAACAAAAGTAAAATAAAATAAATAAATAAAAATAAATAATAAATCTAAACTACTCATCTTTGCATCTAAACCTGTTCACATAGACTTTACTATATTCTCCATAAGCAAAACCCAAACAGAGTTAGTAAATCAGGCCAAATTGCTAGGAATTACTATTGATAGCAAACTTAGCTTTGACTTGCTTATTAGTAACGCAATAAAAAGACTCACTTAAAATTAGGCAAACTTTACAGAAACAAACAATACTTAGACAAATCCATCCAAATAAAACTTTCAAAAAGTCTTTTTCCAACCTTACTACATGGAACTCTTATCTTCACCAATCTCCACAACTCTTTGCAACACAGATTTGCTGTGTCCAGGACTGTTTGTAAGCTTCTGAGCCACCAAGCCTTAATGTGTTGGAGGGAAGCCTTTTAGCTTAATTTTGTTTCTTAGTTTCAGCACTCATATCTGTTTCTTTGAGCTCAGCACTTGTTCAGAACTCACTGTAAGCACTAAATAAGCTACAAATTACTACAGCACTCAACTTTCCTCACTTGTCTAGAGGAAAACAGTTTTTAGTACTTAATAAATAAGCACCTATCCAGGCATGTCTAAGGGTCAACTTCCAGTGTTTTCTCCTGTCTACCTGATCAATCTGGGCATCTTGGGGCAATGCAGCAATTGCCTCATGTACACAGACAATCCTCTCCTCCTACCACCCAACACTACAACCTGTGAGAGATGCACTTATATAGCCAAACTGGAAGCAAAGCTCTCTTCACCCAAGACTGGACTAGACAATCAGGAGAAGGTAAACACTTGCACCACACCACACTCATCACATATTCCCTCAAAACGTATACCACCAAAACACACACATAGAAACACAAAACACACACCTACATTCGCGGAGGCTTTCAATAAAAGTCTACCCAAGCAACAGGGACATCCAAAGCAGAAAAGCAAGAAACCTCCAACCCCCAACACAACCCAAATGACACATAGCCCACAAACTCAGTATGCCACTCAACCACAGCCCATAAGGCATAACAACGTACCCAACACTCTAGTCATAGGTGACTCTATAATCAGGCACACTGATGTTCTACTCACCAGGCTAAACAAGGAGAAAGTTACTGTCAGCTGCCTGTCAGGTGCCAGGATCCACCACATAACACATGCACTCAGGTCACTCCACAAGTACAAATATGACTCTGTCATTGTCCATGTTGGTGTGAATGACCTGAGACGCACCTCCCTGGACTACATGAAAAGAGACATGGAGGAGCTGCCCGACCTTATAGCCCAAGCAGGTATGACCCTAGCCCTGAGTAACATCCTGCCATCACCCAGAATGATACCACAGTACAAGGAGAAAATGATTGACTTCAGCAATTGGCTAAGCTTCTGGTGTCATTCTAAGGGGATCCAGTATCTGTCTGCCTGAGATGACATGATCGACAAAAAACGATGCTTTGCCAGAGATGGCCTGCACCTGTCACCCTTGGTATTCCAGATACTGGCTAAGGCTCTTGCCACCCCTATAGTGCCTTTTTTAGGCAAGGTTCAAATGACAAATTCACCACCAGAACAGGTACAAGCAAGCAAAATCTGAAGGTAATGCTACTCAATGCTAGAAGTCTAAACCTCAAAATGCACTCACTCGAAGCACTCCTTAAAATGGAGAACATCGACATCTGTAAAGTGACAGAGACCTGGTTCAATGCTCCAGAGAGCACCCTTGCATTACCAGGCTATAGTTCATACCACACCTTTCGGCCACCTAACCTGGAACGAAACACTAAAGGCAGAGGCGTGTCCATATTCATTAACGATATCCACACCTCCAGGCTAGTTGCTCAGCATAATGCATCCGAGATTATCCAAGTGCAGCTAACTCTGGGCAAGACCACAGTCCAAATTGTAGCTTGCTTACAGATCCCCCACCATGCCCCAGGATTCCCACACCTCATTTCTTGATGCACTGGAAAATATTAGGGTACAACCTAACACCCTAATAATGGGCAATTTCAACTACCCCACCATTAACTGGAAAAACTTCTTGTGCACCAACTCTTGTGGTCAACGTTTTCTGGAATTCATGAATTCCAGTGCCTTGGATCAACTTATCCACACCCTCACCAGGGGCAGCAATATCCTAGACCTGGTCATTACCAACATGGGAAACCGGTGTTCCACACCAGAGGTCAATTTCTCGTTGGTCAGATCCGACCACAAGTTAATCACCCTAGACATCCACATCCCACCCCCACCCCCATTAGGGAAACCACCGTAAAAAACTTATCCAAAGCCAACTTCATGCTTCTTAAGACAGAAGTAGCAAACTTCACGACACCCATGCAGATGGACAATAGAGGTACAACTGCTGAATCCTATACAAATGCACTTTATAAGCACTTACATGAGTACATGGATCATGCAATCCCTAACAGAACCAAGATGCTCTCCTCCAAAAAAAAGGAAGCCAATCTGGTGGTCCCCTGCAGTAAACAAACTCTACAACAGAAGAAAGAAACTGTTGCAAAAATGTATAAAATCCCATGACTGGAGGAACTCCCTGGTCAGCCTCAGTAAGAAGCTGAGATCCCTCATAAAATCTTCCAAAGCTAGCTACGAAAACAAAATCACCACTGATTCTAAAGACAACCACAACGCATTCTATAGCTATGTCAAGAATCTCAGTGACAGCACTCAGATCTGTTCTGAGTTACAGCACAATGGCACTAAATATACAGAACCAACTGATATTGCCAACATCCTGGCAGATAGGTTCAGTGCTAACTTTACCTCTCTCTCACCCCCTAAAGGGCCCATCTCTATACCAGAAGAAGGCAAAGTTCCTGTAATCACGGCTGCACAGGAAAAAAACACACTCTCCAAAGCCAAGAACACAGCATCCATGGGACCTGACATGATCCCAGGCTGCATTCTACACAAACTACAGACCGAACCGGCACCCCCCCCCCTAAGTACCATGTTCAGTCATAGCCTCACCTCAGGCTTTGTGCCCACTGAATGGCGCACATCAACAGTTATCCCACTCTACAAAGGGGGAGCCATCACGGACCCCAGGAATTACCGCCCCATTAGCCTGATGAGCCTGGTCTCCAAGGCTATGGAACGTATCATTATGGAACTTATAAACAATGACACTGGTAATCTCCAAACTCTGGACCCTACCCAGTTCGGGTTTGTAAAAGGCAGATCATGTCTCCTAAACCTGATAGACTTCTTTGAAGCGGTCACCAAAGCCATAGATGAGGGTAAGGTGGTTCACACAGCCTGTCTAGATCTCGCCAAGGCTTTCGACACCATCCCCCACTCTGGAATTATGGATAAACTCACTAAACTAGGTATAAATCCCTATGTCACAAGATGGGTTGCCAACTGGCTCACTGAAAGAACCCACACTGTGAAAGTAGCAGACTCTAAATCCAACTTCAGACCAGTGACAAGTGGAGTAGCACAGGGTTCAGTCCTGGGTCCTCTCCTGTTTGGTATCTACTTCTCTGAAGTACAGGCTAACATAGAAGGTCTTTGGCTAACAAAGTTTGCTGATGACTGCAAACTAGGAGCCATAATCAAAACTCTTAATGATGTGGACATCCTACAAAAGGGCCTCACTAAGACAGATGCCTGGTGTCAGACACCCATGGTCTCAAGTTCAATGACAAAAAGTGCATTATCACCCCTTTTGGTAAAAACTCTGTACCCATGAACTACCACATAGGCGGTAGTCTACTTAACACTGGGACACAGGTGGACAGTAGTCTCTCCTTTGATAATCACATCTCCACAGTAGTCAGGAAAGCCTTCTACATGGCACACCTCATCACAAAAGGATTCTCATCCAGGAAAAAAGAGGTCATTGTTCCCCTCTACTCGTCACTCATTAGACCCATTATAGAGTACAACGCCCCTTTTGGTATGTACTTCACAAGACATCTACAACAACTGGAAAGGCCGCAGAAGTACCTGACAGAGGATTACTGACCTCAAACAGATGCCCTACGCAGAGTGTCTCAAAAAACTCCAGCTTTACTCCATCACATATCGCTTACTCAGAGGCGATCTGTGCCTAACATACAAAGCTATGTCAAACCCACAGCTGTTGGACATGCTCCACTTAAAGAAATCCCAATCCCTCCAAGCTACACGCTCTAGGGACCTAAACCTTGTCACCACAATAAACAGATCATGCTGGAGGGATAGATTCCTGTCCCATAGACTTCCCATACTTTGGAACAAACTACCTGTCTATATCAAACAAAGCTCCTCATTAGCACTCTCCAAGAAAAATCTTGATGATTGAATGGGAGATAGGAAATTCACCCCGCGGATCACTTCTGTGGCTCTGCTCGACAGGAGCACAGGAAAATAAGTTTCTTGGGTGGCAAAAGCCAGGGTACCGTTTGGCTAGGCTTATATAGGCCCTAGGGCCAATAGCCTAGTATCTACCTATGAACCTAAACTGCAGTCCTGTTATTATAAGACTGCAGAATTCACATCAGCCCAACCAAATCACACCCACCATTGCCAGGCCACTAGAGAACTAAACTGGCTAGAATTTGCACATTACCTACATTACACACAACTTACATTTGCCCATAAATTCATTTATAAATCAGAGTGTTGCCCTTCCCTGAAAAATATCATTGAACCTTACGTCCCATACAAAACTCTACTCTCTAACAGCAAACATCTACGTAAAGTATCAAACCTAGTAAAAGAGCAGGTAGCTGCCTCCATTCCAATTCCATGACTAAGCTGTGGAACGCCCTCCCATCATCAGTTACAGAATTAGACAACATAATCTCCTTTAAAAGAAAACTAAAACATCATCTCCCTGATAACCCCAGCTGCACATGCAACACATATCCACAGCCTCCTTAATCTAGCAAAACTGTTTCACATAGTAAATATACTTATATATATGTCATACACCATGTTACACCATATTTATTTTATTTATTTATTTATTTATTTACATTTGTTGACCGGGAGTGTCCGACTGGACGTAGGTCCATTTTCAGCAGAGGCCTGGGGAGAAAAGCTCCACAGTTAAAATAAACAGACAGTAGTTACATTGGATTACATAGCAATTAACAATTTAACATAGCAATTACTTACAACATATTTACAGATGAAGAACATAGTACATCAGTAGACAACTAGAATCTTTATCTGTGAAGTACATAACAGCTCATACAGCTCATAACATATGAGCTATCCCTAATCTTTATTATCCTACTCCACACATCTATACAACTATCTTAACACATTTTCTCTTCTCTGTCACTTTCTGCTTTTAATACTACCATTAAATACATGCCACCTATAATCTACATATTCCCACCACCTAGCTATAAGATATTAGCTATATCTATCCTACCTTTACGTTTAACTCTCCAATTCTACCTTCCCACTATACTTACCTTTCCCTTTCCTTACCCCCCCCCAAAAAAAATGGAGCTGTATTGTTAAATATTTCTAACTGTATAATTTCCAACATGCTGATGTTCCATTGTTACTGTATTGTGCCTTTTTACAACATTTGTGCTGTTTAGATAGTTTTCTGTATTATTTTACTTGCTTTGTAAGTAATTGTTTCCTTACAAATTCATGTAATGATTTTCATGCAACTTGGAGTTTTTCTCCCCAGGCCTCCACTGAAAATGGGTCTCAAGCCCAATGGACTTCCCTGATCAACAATTGTCAATAAATAAATAATTGTAAACAATAAATAAGAATCCCACTGGGAAAATTTTTCATCTAATTAATGTTCAAAAAAGTTAATAACTGTCCTTTGTGAAACAAATCTGCATAAAGATATTCAGTCATTTTGCCCTGGGACTCAGTAGGACATCTGTAACTGTTCTGATTGTGCTAAGTTTCATGCAAAAACCTTAAATGTAGGGCCAAGGTACACTTGCCTCATGTGGAGTCCTCATTGCCATCATTTTTGGTAGTGTTGCAACCTCCTACTTCATCAGGGCCAGCACTAATTCTGGATGCCATTGGTGTAATCCCAGAAAAGCAAAAAGATAAAAACTCCAGGGATCCGGAGGACACAGAGAAAACTACTGCATCAGCTCCAAAACCGACCAAAGCCTTTGATGAAACACCTTTGCAGACCCTGTGACCAACGACTGCTAGGCCGGAACTCTGTGGCATAACCCCATGGGAGGCCACCATGGTCCCTGGCCTTACCTATGACTACCAGCACCACTCACAAATCAGTCAGGTCTGACGCCACTGTTCAGGCATCAGCTTTGGATGTCCAAGAAGTGGTTCCAGAGGGAGACCTTAGGTGTCCCCTAACTAATGTTTGTATCAGGTTGTGATCAGATGACTGCATCCTTCAGCCATACTTGTTGAATGATCTGTAAAGCCAAAATGCGCTCCCATCTTGGCCTTGCCACCTCCCTGAGGCCTCTGCTTCTCAGTCCAAAGTCCAGGGATGGGTCAAAATAGCACAGGAATTTGTGGTTTTTATTAAATCCAAGGAAACCTCACAACCTTCTTCTGAGGCTTCTCCATCTGTGACTAAAAGAACAAGGAAAGTAGCCTTCCAAGAGGCGAAATATTCTTCTTCCTCTGAGCTTGAGGAAGAGCTCTTTTATTTGGGTCATTTACAACCTCAAATCTACCCTGACGCAGACTCAGATGATAGTTCCTTTTCGGCTTCCCCACTCGACTAACTTTCCTTTGGAGGCACATTACAGAAAATGAAGGAAGCTTTTAACTGGGAACATAAACAGTTCTCCCAGACACAGCCACATTACAGGAAACTATCAAGCTTTCCTTCTAGAACATTGCCTGTTCCTCCAGTATACATTGTACTAGATGACGTTTTTGAGGGCATACCCTGACTCCTTACCATTTGTACCTAGGAAACCAGACACGTTTTACAGAGTGATTGATTCTTACAAGCATCTCTACAAAAATCCTAAAGCTGATCCCTCAGTGGTCTTCACTGAATCTACTAAAGGGGTTCCCAAGGACCTTCCAGGCATCCCGTACTTAATGACAGGGAGAGCAGACTACTTGGATAGGTTTGGCAAGCAAAGGTATTCCTCTGCAACTTTAGCCATGAGAGCCTTAAATTGCCAAATCATGTGATAAAATACTTGGAATTATTTCAAGATAAAATTATAGCAAAACTTTGACTCAATGGCAGATAGAACCTTCTACAGGGATGTGCAGGACATAGCTAGATAAGCTTTACAGGTAGCCAGACATCCCTTGAAATGTGGTTGTGATGCCTTCAATGCTTAATGCAGATCAGCTGCCACAGGTTCAGTTATCCCAAGATGTGCATGACTCAGAACTCAGCCACTGTCAGACCAAGTAAAAGCAGAGTTATTGGATGCCCCACTGGACAAAGACTTCTGTTCAGACCTCCGTTTGAACAATTTTTCTGGGAAACTAGATAAAAAATGCCAACAAATTAAAACTTTCAAAGAGTTGTACTTGTCTCCAGCCCTGATGTACAGTAGAAACTAACTCTGTAGACCTTGGCCCTTTTCACCCAGACAAGACTAGGAGAAGACTCCCCATGGAAAATGACCTAGGCAGTCCAGAAGACGGCAAACAGGACAACCACAGAAATCAAGTGCCATCAAAGAGCATGCCCCACACAGGGAGCAACTGTGACTATGTGCCACCACTCCCCCCTTCCTCCCGCGCACCTGTCAGGAAGACTGTCCCTCTTTTTAAGCCAGTGGAAGGCTTTCAGAAGGGATCAGTGGGTCTTCACCATTTTAAAAAGGTGTACTATATCCAGGTCAGGGAAATCCTCTTCCCTTATTGGACATACAAAACCACCAAAGAAACAAGAAAAACTACTACCCCGATTATCAAAGATTTACTTCAGCAAGGGTCCATACAGTCAGTACCCCTGGGTCAAGAGGGAAAAGGCTTTTATTCAAGGATCTTCCTGACCCTGTAGAAAAGAGGAAACCTGGAGCTCTATTCTTAATATTTCAAAGCTAAACAAATTCCTCTACGTGCCAAAATTCAAGATGCTTGCATTGCATAAGCTCCTACCCAAGATTTTTCAGGACACCTCTGTGGTCACTTGACCTAATGGATGCTTACCTTCATGTTCCAACAGCAGTCAATCACAGAAAATGTCTATGATTCGTAGCCTCCCCACTTCCAATTTTGTGCTTTACCATTTGGTCTCTGTACTGCTCCAACAGTTTTTACAAAGTGTATGGCACCCCTTGATAGCACACTGCAGAATGATAGGGGTAAGTATCTGTCCCTATCTAGATGACTGTCTCATCCAAGAAAGATGCACCTCAAAGACCCTAGATAACCTCCAGACCTCTGTAGACTGCCTCCAAAAGGTGGGCCTTGTGTTAAATATAAAGAAGTCTCCCCAAACAAGGATCATGTTTCTGGGGCCCTGATAGACTCAATCGAACAGAAAGCATTTCTCCCTCAGGATAAGATTGTTTTCCTGACTGATTATTTGAAAAACCTACTCACAAAACAACTTATCTCTGACAGAAAGTTTTAAGGATTTTAGGATACATGAAATCATGTATCCTGATAGTACCTTTAGCAAAGCTACACAAGGAAACTTCAATGGTTTCTGAAAAATATATATGAACCACTTTAAAGAAAACCAAAAAATGGACCACTGGAACCAGAGAACTCCACACTCCTAAATACTGGATGCAATTCTGTTTTATTCGTAATTCGTTGGTTATTAAACTAATAGGTTCATAGGTTCATACTAGGCTATCTGCCCTAGGGCATTTATAAGCCTAGCCAGAGTGTGTTTGGCTTTCGCCACCCATTTTAAATGAATTTTACTATGCCTTTTTTCGAGGTTAGTATACTGTGCCTCTGTCTAACAGTGACACAGAAGTGATACCTGGGGTAAACCTATGATCTCCCATCCATCAAGATTCCTCTTGAAGAGAGTCAATGAGGGACTCTGCCTAACCTGGACTGGGATTTTATTCCAGAGTGAAGGGAGCCTCTGGGTTATGAATCTGTCCCTCCAGCATGTCCTATTTATTTCAGTGCTGAGGTTCAAGTCTCTCGAGCACGTAGCTCGATAGGATTTGGATTTTCTGAGGTGCAGCATGTCCATTAATTCCGGGTTGGACATGGCTTTATACGTCAGGCATAGATCGCCTCTGAGCAGGCGGTATGCCAATGAGTAGAGCTGGAGTTTCTTTAACCGGGCAGCATATGGCATCTGTTTGAGCCCTTTGATCCTCTTGGTGAGGTACTTTTGGGGTCTTTCCAGTTGCTGCAGGTGTCTGGTAAGGTACATCCCAGAAGGGGCATTGCACTCAATTATGGGCCTGATGAGGTATGAGTAAAGAGGCACGATGACCTCCCCTGATCTAGATGTGAATCCCTTCATGATTAGGTGGGCTATATAAAATGTTTTTCTAACCACTTTGGCCACGTGGTTTTCAAATGAGAGATTGCTATCAACTTGGGTCCCCAGGTCCCTAATTACTTCTTCCGTACTTAATGGATTACCCCCTATGTGGTAATTTGTGGGCACTTTGTTTTTGCCAAAGGGGATGACTATACACTTTTTGGCGTTTAGCTTGAGGCCATGGCTCAATAATAGCAGCCAAATGACAATTTGTGCAAATGAGCAGATGCTAAATAGCAGCAGAAAAACTCATTCCAACAATATTCATGAAGAAAATAGCAAACCAATCTTGACAATAAAATACTACGAACAGCAACACAAATATCTCCTAGCGCTTCGGCTAAATTACGGAGTCCTTTGTGTGTTAAAAAGCTTCACTTTTTATATCACATCAAATTAATTAATCTATTAAACAATCACCAAAAGCAGATGCAGTCAATCAAATGTTAAAGTTAAAACAAGAAATTTCCAAATAAAAAGTTCACATTCTTAAAGTAACATTACTATATAAAACGTTTCCAATGGCATTCTGTATTGAGTCTTATAGGTTGTAATGTATTATATTTTAATATCAGAATTGATTCTTTCTCAGAAGGTATTTCATTCTGTGTTCACTTATATAACTTAAATTAATTTGTTCCAAAACAGATACTTTAAAATTCATGAATTTTCCAGCATGTTTTTTGTTAATGTTCTGCAAGTGGACTTATTATTTTGCTATTTCTAATATCTCCCACATGTTCTTTAATTCTTTCTCCCAAACTTCTTTTTGTTTCAACAATATAAAACTTACTGCACTCACACTTGATGGCATAAATTACCCTTACACTTTTACAAGTGTAGCGTCCTTTAATATGAAACCTTTTACCATTAATTTGTTCAAATGTATGTGTTATATATTGGCAAATTGTACATTTGCCACATGCTATAGTTCCAAATTCTATTTCTATATTTGTTATTATTTCTTTTGGTCTTTTATATGTACTGTGCACTAAAAAAATCCTTTAAACTCCTACCCCTTTAGTAAGAAAATTTAAGTTGAATGTCTGAAAGTGAAGAAACTTCTGTGCTTGTAACATTCCAAAAATCTTCTAACAGTATTTGCAGCTTTTTGTTTCAGATCCCATCCCTTATATACCTCTATGCATCTGTTATCAATTTTTTTTATTTCTGGGATCTGTTTCCTTATGTCCAAATATTCTATTGTAACTATCCCTCACTATTTTTTTCTGTATAGCCTTTATCTATAAATATATTCACTACTTTAGAAGTTTCTCTTTTAACATCTTGCACATCACTGCATAGTCTCTTGATCCTCAGAATTTCACAATGTGGCAAAGCTGTTAATGTGTGTGTAGGGTGACAGCTTGATGCATGGAATATATGACTAGGCTGTTGAAACTTTCTATAAATTTGAGTTTTTATTTTTCCATCACTAAGCACTTCCAAGGTCAAGTCCAAATAATTTACCCTTGTGCCTACCTGTAATCCATCATATTTGATTTGAAATCTGTTATTGTTCATACATTTCAAAAATGTATCCACTTCATTTCTTCCCCCCTTGCAAATAAATATGAGGTCATCTATGAATCTAAAGTATTCTATAACACAATCTGTATAAAATTCACTTCTGTATATATGATTATATTCTACCAGCCCCATAAACAAGTTTGCATACATTGGGGCGAATACCGCCCCCATAGCTGTACCTTGTAACTGTTGGTACAATATACCATCAAATTTAAAAATATTGTTTACCAAGCAGAAATATACCAATTATTTTATATATTGTGTTTTTTGATTACCCCCCATGAAATAACTTAATGCCTCAATACCTAGATTATGTTGTATGCTAGTATATAAACTTGTAACATCTAATCCAAGAAAATACATGTTTGGTTCCCAGCATACATTTTCCAGTTTCTTTAATAAGTCAAATGAATCTTCAATGTAAGAGGGCAATTTAACAACTGTTTTCATTAAACATTCATGCAGGAAACAACCCAAATTATGTGTAAGATAGCCACTGGCTGACACTGGGGGATGTGTCATATTTTTATGTATCTTAGGGCACAGTAAAATCTAGCTATTGTACTTTCTTTACTAGAAAATTTATCAGTAACATCTGTCTTTGAAAAATTATTCAGGCGCACTCCCTTATTTAATAATTGTTCATACTCAATAATAGCCTGAAAATATTTCTCATTAACTGCACGATAAACTTCCTTATTTCCCAGATGTTCCATACACATTGTATAGTAATCCTCATTTTTCATGATTACTAATTTGCCCCCTTTATCCGAAGGTTTAAAAACCAAGTGGCTATTTTCACTTATTTACTTCAGTGTTAACTATTCTTGCTTGGTTAAATTATACATTTTCTTTTCTTTATTAAAGTCATATATTTCCTTATCTAGTGTTAAATTTACTGTTGTTTGAAAACGTGAAATACTTTCATTTTTGCATGACAGCATGAACTTACTTTTCACTTTAATTTTACTTGTGTCAAATTTACTGTATGCATTGCTCTCCATTTCAGATTCACAAGAATAAAAACTACAATCAGTTAATGAATCCATAGTCTCATTCAGTATATTATTATCAACATTTTCTAAGCTAAAAAAGTACTCTCTAACATGAATCTTCCGTACTAATTTAAAAACATCACTTTTTAACTCGTATAATCTAGGCCTGACTGTTGGTATGAATTTCAAACCCCTATGTAGTACAGATACTTCGATATCATTCAACATGTACCCCAATAAATTTACTACATAGGAGTCGTTCTTTATTATCTGTACCTTACTAATGTGTCCATTTACTGCGTTTGTTGTATGGTCCACAATTCTGTTCTCTATTTTCCCCATATCCGAACTAAGTTCTTTTCTTAGTTGTGTTTTTAGACCCTGTAGGTTCTCTGAATGTTTTCCGAAAGGAATCCCCTTCTTTCGGAGCTGGAAATTGTGGAAAATGCTCCTCTTCCAAGCCTTTGTCCATTGAGGACGCCGCACTCCCTCCCAACGTGTAGTAGCTGAATTGTTGTCATTCACTTCCTGGTCTCTCTGAAATTTTACGTGGTTACGTGAAGACTGCTGATTGGTAGACAACAAAAAAGTCTTCTTTCTATCATAGTCACATAAGTCTCTTTGCAATTTAGTTTTTTTGCGATTCAACAATCCTTTTTCATAGGATGCAAGCCCCTCATTAATGTTGCCCAGAAAAGACTCTAGCAGTGTTGGATGTTTGTTTAACTATTATACATAGCTTTTTAGTCTCTTCTTTTAAAAGATTTATTTTCAGTATATCCCTTTCTATTAAAATCGCAACCTGCTCACTGCTGCAACGATGAGCTGCTGCTATCCACTGGTCATGGAATAAGCGATTCTGCTCGTCTGTGAGTTTGAAAGGAGTAAAAAGACTTTTAATAGCCCGGAGTCCTCTGGGTGTAATTTTAAGTTCTTGGTATGTTTGTAAGCTATGTATATTATAAAACACTGCTGTCTCTTTATATACAAATTTTTCTATTTGGTTAGAAAGTTCTTGGACGGCTGGCAAGGTTGACAATTCTGTCCATTTCCCTACCGCGGCAAACAAATGTGTAGTTATGCTCGTTCTATGTTTATCCCATTTATTAAGAATACCGGATTGTATATCAAGTGGGTTACTTACAGCGGCATTTATATTGTCCTCATCACAATTTGCTATTGTTTTAGTCCCTTGTAACAGATTGTTTTCACCTTCACGTTGTGGCAGATCCATCCCCACTTCTTGGAAAATGCGGGATAAGGAAATGAAGGAGTCGCTGGTCATGGAAAATTATTATGAATCACTTTAAAGAAAACCAAAAAATGAACCACTGGAACCAGAGAACTCCACACTCCTAAATACTGGATGTAATATCCGTTTTATTTGTAATTCGTTGTTATTAAACTAATAGCAGCCAAATGGCAATTTGTGCAAATCAGCAGATGCTAAATAGCAGCAGAAAAACTCATTCCAACAATATTCATGAAGAAAATAGCAGCAAACCAATCTTGACAATAAAATAATATGAACAGCAACACAAATATCTCCTAGCGCTTCGGCTAAAAGAGCCTTTATAGAGTCCTTTGTGTGTTAAAAAGTTTCACATTTTATATCACAGCAAATTAATTAATCTATTAAGCAATCACCAAAAGCAGATGCAATCAATCAAATATTAAAGTTAAAACAAGAAATTTCCAAATAAAAAGTTCACATGCTTTTTTTCTGAAAAATGTTTAGGAGCATTACTCCTAGCCTCTATAAACCCTTCTACCCTCGCTTCCATGCCTCAAGAAGGAACTTCTTTGGTGGAAGGACACCATATGAGAGAACCCAGAAGCAACTCTTACACTACTTCAGGCAGACAAAACCATCACTACAGACAACTCAGATGTAGCCTGGGGAGCCAGCTTAGGCCCACTGTGGGTGCAGGTGCATTTGGTCTCCACAGCAGAGGAAATTGCTTAGCAATGTAAATGAAATGCTAGCAGTCTTTCTAGCCATAAAAGCTTTCCAACAGCTTTTAGGTTCATAGGTAGGTACGAGGCTGTCAGCCCAAGGGCCAACAAGGTTCCCTGGCTTACACCGCCCAAGAAAGTTATTTTCCTGTAACACTGTCTAGCAGAGCCACAGAAGTGATCCCTGGGGTGTATTTCCAATTTCCCATCCACTCATCAAGATTTTTCTTGGAGTGCTAATGAGGAACTTTGCTTGACATAGATGGGTAGCTTGTTCCAAAGTGTGGGAAGTCTCTGGGACAGGAATCTATCCCTCCAGCATGTCCTGTTTGTTGTGGTGACAAGGTTTAGGTCCCTAGAGCATGTAGCTCAGAGGGATTGGGATTTCATTAGGTGTAGCATGTCCAACAGCTCTGGGTTTGACATAGCTTTATATGTTAGGCAGAGATCACCTCAGAGTAGGCGATATGCTATGGAGTAAAGATGGAGTTTTTTGAGACGGTCAGTGTAGGGCATCTGTTTGAGGTCAGTAATCCTCTTTGTGAGGTACTTCTGTGGCCTTTCCAGCTGCTGCAGATGTCTTGTGAGGTACATTCCAAAAGGGGCGTTGTACTCTATAGTGGGTCTAATGAGTGTCGAGTAGAGGGGAACAATGACTTCTTTTTTCCTGGATGAGAACCCTTTTGTGATGAGGTGTGCCATGTAGAAGGACTTCCTGACTACTGTGGCAATGTGATTATCAAAGGAGAGACTACTGTCCACTGGGTCCCAAGGTCTCTTATCACACATTCGGTGTTAAGTAGACTGCTGCCTATGTGATAGTTCATGGGTACAGAGTTTTTACCAAAGGGGATGACAATGCACTTTTTGGCATTGAGCTTGAGGCCATGGCTCTGACACCAGGTATCTGTCTCAGTGAGGCCCTTCTGTAGGATGTCCACATCATTTGAGGACTCAACTGTGGCGCTTAGTTTGCAGTTATCTGCGAACTCCGTTAGCCAGAGGCCTTCTGTGTTATCCTGTACTTCAGAGAAGTAGATACCAAACAGGAGAGGTCCCAGGACTGAACCATGTGGTACTCTACTTGTCACTGGTTTGAAGTCAGATTTGCAGTCTGCAACTTTTACAGTGTGGGTTCTGTCAGTGAGCCAGTTGGCAACCCATCTTGTGACATAGGGATTTATACCTAGTTTAGTGAGTTTAGCTATTATTCCAGAATGAGGGATGGTGTCAAAAGCCTTGGCAAGGTCAAGCTAGGCTGTGTGAACCACCTTACCCTTGTCTATGGCTTTGGTGACTGCCTCAATGAAGTCGATCAGGTTCAGGAGGCATGATCTGCCTTTCACAAACCCAAACTGGGTGGGGTCCAGAGTTTGGAGGTTACCAATGTCTTTGTTTATGAGTTCCTTGATGATACTTTCCATGGCCTTGCAGACCAGGCTTGTCAGGCTAATAGGGCGATAGTTCCCGGGATCAGTGGTGGCACCCCTTTGTGGAGTGGGATAACTGTTGCTTTGCGCCATTCAGTGGGCACAAAGCCTGATGTGCGACTATGATTGAACATGGTGCTTAGACGGGGAGCCAGTTCATTCTGAAGTTCATGTAAAATGCAGCCTGGGTTATTGTCCAGTCCCATGGATGCTGTGTTTTTGGCTTTTGAGAGTGCAGCTTTTACCTGCGTAGTTGTGATTACAGGGACTCAGCATTCTTCCTGTATAGATATGGGCCCTTTTAGGGGGTGAGAGGGGGGGTAAAGTCAGCACTGAACCTGTCTGCCAGGTTGTTGGCAATATCAGTTGGTTCTGTAATTTTCATGCTGTTGTGCTGTAACTTAGCACAGATCTGGGTGTTGCCATTGAGATTCTTGACATAGCTATAGAATGTTTTGTGGTTGTCCTTAGAATCAGTGGCGATTTTGTTTTCATAGCTAGCTTTGGAGGATCTTATAAGGGATCTCAGCTTCTTACTGAGGCTGACCAGGGAGCTGCTCCACTCATGGGATTTTGCTCTCCTTTGCAACAGTTTCTTCCTTCTGTTGTACAGTTTGTTTATGACAGAGTACCACCAGATTGGCTTTCTTTTTTTTGGAGGATACCGTCTTGGTTCTGTTTGAGATATCACGATCCATGCACTAGTGTAAGTGTTTATAGAATGTATTTGTGTAGGATTCAGCAGTCGTAACTGTATTGCCATCAGCATGGGTGTCATGATGTTTACCACTTCTGTCTTAAGAAGCATGAAGCTGGCTTTGGAGATATGTTTTACCGTGGTTTCCTTAATGGGGGGTGGGGGCGGGATGTGGATATATAGGGTGATTAGCTTATGGTCGGATCGGACCAATGAGGAGTTGACTTCAGGTGTGGAACACCGGTCACTCATGTTGGTAATGACTAGGTGTAGGATATTGTTGCCCCTGGTGGGGGCGTGGATAAGTTGATCCAGGGCACGGGAATTTATGAATTCCAGAAAGAGTTGAGTGAAGGAGTTGGTACATGAGTAGTTTTCCCAGTTAATGGTGGGGTAGTTGAAATCGCCCATTATTGGGGTGTTTGGTTGAACCCTAATATTTTCCAGTATATCAAAAAAAGAGGAGTGGGAATCCTGGGGCATGGTGGGAGATCTGTAGCAAGCTACAATTTGGATTGCAGTTTTGCCCAGAGTTAGTTCCAGTTGGATAACCTCAGATGAATTATGCTGAGCAACTAGCCTGGAGGTGTGGATATCCTTAATGAATATGGAAACACCTCTGCCTTTGGTGGGGTTTAAGTCCAGGAACTCTGCAAATTGGACAGACAATACCACAGTCATGTAGTACATAAACAAACAAGGATGGACCTTACCTTATCCACCATGCAGCCTTACCAGAAAGGTCTGAATGTTAGCCCAGGACTTGGCAATTACCCTCATAGCATTATACATTACAAGCTACAGCAGTCTTTGAGCAGGGACCTACTAGAACCAAATGAATGGATATTGAAAAGGGAAGTCTTCCTGGATCTTGCCATTCTATGGTGATCCCTTCTATAGATCGTTTTGCTTCTCTTCACAACAAACAGCTTCTGAGATTCTACTCCAGAACACAGTAAGAGGGAGCTTGGAAAATAGATGTCTTCTCCTTCACTTGGACTCAGATTCCTGTATGCTTTTCCCTCTTACTCTTGATTCCAAGGGTCATAGTCACCCTCAGGAGGGGAGGTTTTGCATGTTCACAATCAGGTCTAAATTACGTTGTCAACCGCTTAGGTTTTCGAATGCCTAAACATTGACAACTTAAAATTGCAAATGGCACTTTCCATACAGGGAAAGAAAGCCATTGGCCAAAGTAAAAAAAAAAAAATGTAAACAGAAATCAAGTGGGGGGCTTTACCCCCACACCCCCCCCCCAACTAAATATACTAACTCCAAGGTCGTTCTATGTTGTACACTGGGAAATTCCCGTAATGGCCAAATGTTTCCCTGTATGGATAGTGCCGTTCTCGATTTTAAGTTGTTAACGTTTAGGCGTTCAACAACCTAAGCGGGCGACAATTTAATATAGACCCTCCCAATCAGCAAAGCAAAATCAGGGGATCAGGCTTCCACCCCAACCTGCCATCTCTCAATCTAGCTGCATGGAGGATTGGGTCATGACACTCACCTTGGTGCCTTACCCAAAAGAGGTGCTATCTGTTTTAAAGGAGGCAAGAAAGCCTAACACCAGAAAGCCTTCTATGGCAAAATTGAGATTTTCCACCAGGTGTCACAGCTGACATACTTTTCCCAGCTCAAGCAGACATTGGTTCAGTACTACTTTACCTTTCACACCTGTTTGAAAGGACCTGTCTTATTTCAGTGTAAAGGTTCATGCTTCTGCTGTCTCAGCTTGCTTCCACCACTCTTCTCTCACCCCCACACAAAACTGTTTCTAAATGGGGTGATTCACTTACGTCTTTCCAGAGGGGACCCTACTCCAGCATGGGATTTAAACTATGTGTTGGAAAAACTAACCCTGCTACCCTTTGAACAAGCTGCTACTGCATCTCTGAAGTTGCTCACCTGGAAGACCACCTTTCTTAAAGCCATCACTTCAGCTAGAAGAATCTCTGAACTGCAAGCTGTCATGTGCATACAGCTTTTCATGGTTTTCCACAGGGACAGAACAAAACCCATCATTCATACCAAAGGTAGATTCAGAACTCATCCTTAATCAGTCTATCCATCTGCCAGTCTTCTTTCCAAACACGCAGAACAAAACAGAAATAATACTCCACTCACTGGATGTCCACAGACAAATCAGGTGCTACCTGGACAGAACAAAAAGTATGGACAGGGCAGACCAGTTGTTGGTATTTTTCACTGAGAAAATACAGGACAACCCTATCTCAAAACAAATCTTCTCTAAATGGACTGCAAACTAAATCAGGTTATTTTACATGCACCATGGAAAACATATCTATCTGGTCACATTACAGCGAATTCCACCAGGCATGGGGCAACTACTTTGGCTTTCCTTAAAGGAGTTCCTACTCAAACCATTCTAGAGGCAGCCACTTGGAATTCTGTTCGCACCTTTATTAAACACTATAACTTAGGACGCGTCTCCAAGGGCAATGCAGGGTTCACCTCTGCCACCCTACAAAATATTATTTCCTAAACCTACACCCTCAGAGTAGCTTTGGTAATCTTCCCAAGGATTAGTACTGTAACACTAACTATGTTTGAGTAGATCAATGTTGCAGTACGTATTTCCACTCTACTACCCCTCAGCTATGTAGGGGCCATCCCTGTTGCTCTTTCTATATATAATTCCTTTGGCTCATCCCAACTGTGCTTAATGTCTTATTCCTTTACATTCTCAACCAAAACAAGACAGCTGGGGAGGTCGTGCAGTCCTCAGGTATCAAATGGCATTTCTCAACTTAGAAAGACCTGAAGATGGCACCGACAGATGCCCTTCTTAGACCCTGACATCTGGACATGAGTCATTGAGCGTTCATCTGTTTGCAGTGATACTATGGCTTTGGAAATTGTGCCAGTAGCAGGCTTCTGCATGGCAGGAAGACCCATGGATTAGTACTGCAACATTGATCTACTGAAACATCTACATTTATGGTAAGTGTGACAAAAACTGTACTTTCCTCTTTCTGTATCATTGGCTGCAAATGGTCATTGTAGGAGTTGATCCTAGATTATTTTATTTTGAATTTGTTAACAGGGGTAAAGCACATACCTGTTGGATCCATTTCGCTGTCAACCTGGGGAAAACACAATAGTTAACTGCTTTTTTTCTGGGTTCTTCCATGACTGCAGTCATAGACTTTATCTTCCATTTGCTAGAAGTTATTCTTGCTTCCAGTGTAGTGCATCTTTTTTTTTTTTTTTTGTTAATGATAGGACAGTATGTTGCTGTATACCAGGCCTTCCTCCTGATGAAAAAGGTGTCACATCTTGGATTGCAGCTTAGTGGCAGGACAAAGTCCTTTCAAGGTCAATAGGTTTTGTTGTCCACCTTTGCAAATGTGTTGAACAATTTATTTTTTAACTGTTTGTAACTGTAGAGCCATCATTCTGTCTTCATTCATGTTGTTGTGTTAGACCCATGTTTTTTTTTCCCTTAACTAAGGAATTAACGCAAATATCACCATTCTAGTAATGATTTCAGAAATGTTTACGAAGAACTCAGGAGTGAAATCAAAAGCTCCAAAGCTAGCTGTATTGATAGCATGGGAGCTTAGGCTGTTATGTAGAATGACTACCCAGCTGCTGTATTATTGCGTGTTTAAGCTTCTTGACTATCCAGAAAGTATTTTAGAAAGGATCTGGTAATAGTCAGGAAGCCCTTCATATGGACTACCTGTATAAGATCATTTGGGAGAGTTTCTTCATTTTACCTATATGGTATCCCTATCTTCACAATCTATAATTTTGTGGGTTTTCTTCTTCTAAAATTAATTTCATTCATGCAAGTGTCAATTATTCCAACATTTTAGTTTATATTTCAGCCTCTCAAGAAGAATTAGAAGATGGGACACTCGGACAATACATCTGTAATCCCTGTCTTTTGTGTGACATTATCACAGCTGCATCGTAAAATCTTTTCTTTCTGCAGATCAGAAGTTGATGTCCCAGAATTCCAAGTAACCTCTACTTCAGCTTGGCAGATTTCAGAGACACAAAGATTGTCATGCTTGAGTGCACCTATGCAGTTCCTTGTTAATATGGTGTCTGAGCTTCCATTTAGCCATTTCACTTGCCTCCAGGTGTTTATCCTGTTATCCATGAATAAGGCTGGAATGCATTTTGTGCCCCCTAGATATTCACAGCCACTTTAGATTTTTTGTTTGCATAAGCACAAGTTGTCAAAACATTTATTTGCTCCTGGCAGAAAGTAGGCCTCACGGACTAAACGGATATTGTATTAACTGGTCTTCCTATTTCATCTACTGTTTCTGGTAAAAATAAAAAAAAGTTACAAGGCCACTGACCCTTGCAGTAAAAGGTCATTCTGGTTGGGTAGGGCTTGAGTAATATCTCCAAAGCAGACAGATCTGTATCCAGTTGATCATGCTTGCCTTCACCAGTTGACATAGTCTCACCCTCCACTCCAGGAGTGTGAGGATCTTTGGGAAGGCTGTGGCAGTGCTTTGGTGAACAGTGCCCTTAAACACTTATCTTGCTTTTCTGTATATTTAAGGGCTGTTTTCAGGCTACTGTTTGAGATTCTTCATGAGTGTTCCACCCTAACAGCAGAGAGCTACTTGAAGGAGGATCACTTACCTGTGAGCAAACGGAATGTCAGCTAATCTTTTAACAGGCTATTTACATGTATTGATTTTTTCCTTCTCTCTCTCTCTCTCTCTCATTTGTGCATAGTTATTCAGTCTGTTTTGCAGTGATGCATCAGGAATTTTTTATCATCAGCCAACATGTTTACAATCCACACCCCTATAATTTAGTGTGTGTTCTTGCAGGTGGAACCCAGTTTATGAAAAGATCAAGAACTGTGGGTCATAGGTATATACATGCCCTAGTCCCTGCCTGGAAATGTCATCTGAGAGGCAAAGGGAACGTGACTCTTCCAGCATAAAATTTAGATTTTAAAAAGATTCACATGTGAGGGCATAAGATGGATTTAACCAAATCTTTCACCCACTGTAGAAGGCCCTTTGAAATGTCAGCTTATGTGGTGAATAGTTTTATATCTGTTGTGCTCATTGTAGATACATATATATCATTTACTGCAAACTAAAATACACCTGTACATTATTAAAGGTCACAGAGATAGTATGGAGCTGCAGAGATCGAAAGAAGCTTCAGTCACGCAGAAAGAGTTGAAAAAACATGAAGTCCTTGTAAGTCTTCTGTCCATTTACTGTATGTTTCTTTCTTTGTTGTCATTGATTTAACTGTGACTTGGCTTTCATTCCATGTTTTTATCATTATTTTATTACTATTATTATTATTTTTAATTAGTGCACTGCCTGGTGTTTGTGTGTTCTGATATTATCTTTATTAGAGTAGTTTGAATAGTTCTACTAGGAAATCTAGGTTTAATATGTTGTTATAAAGTGCTAAGCTGTTCTGAAAGAATTTAGCTTGTGTGCAGCTTTGCAGTAGAGGTAAGTAGAGTGACTGCCTTTCTTCTGAGCTTTTATCTGCTTGTCTACATCCAGGAAGTGCCTGAAAGTAGTCTATTTCAACCTCCAGTAAAACTTTATATGTCATTAGCCAGTTATATGGAGCAGAGAGATGGTACCCTGAATTCAGCTCCAGCTATTCACGTTAAAATTACAAGACTGGAGCTGGCAGTAATCAACTCAAGAGATTGTTGGGAGTTTGTGGGTGTCGCTAGCTTAGTCATCTCAGTGGGAAAAATATGTGTGTGGAGGGGGAATGTCTAAACTTAGAACTGTCTTCTGTGGTACTTGCCAGCAAGACATATGTATAAATTCAAGGAGGGCATAACACATGATGCAACATTCATGATGCATGTGCACGTGGTACTCATAAACACCAGTGTAGCACAAATTGCACTTTGCGGTTAAATGCAGCAAGAGCTAAACAATACAAGAAAAAAAATCTCAGTCAGACTAAACTCATCTTTCTTCTCCCACTACCCAAAGGTTGGACTAGTGGAATGAAAGCTCCTAATAGGTTGCAGGGGTGCAATGTCTTAATGTAGGTGGCTTCATTGCAGTTGCCCTTCACCGAAAAAAAAAATGTTCATATGTCGTTTGATTGTGAGTAATCCAAACATTTATGTCTTGATATGCTGTTTGGTGTAAACACTATGATCATTTCTTTAGATTTTGTTTGTATAGTTTTTATTGAATTTTCAAACACAAGAGACAGATGAGAAATAAGAAGAGGAAACTGACAATGTGGAGTGCAAAAAAATATGCTGATTGAGCAGAAAACAAAAAGTTCAGATATTTACATAAGAACCACATTACCTTAAATATGTGGATAATCACTTTTTTTTACATAACATAAAGCCTCTCAAGCTGCAAATAAATAATACACATGCACCTGTCTTAGCATCTAAGTCTTAATGTATGTCTGAAGTTGTGCGTATACCACCTGTGTGTGTCAAGATTTTTTGGCTTGTCGGACTTGGTGCATACCAGTTTTGTACTGTTAATTGTTTTTCATGATATGACTTTCTATGAAATGGTGTGAATTTCTCATACCAAATCAACAGTGGCCTTCTCCACTTTGCTGTGCCTTGTGTAAGTAGAAGAAAACAAAGGAAGCTGAGCTTCCTGTGACATCAAGTTTGAGGTTAAAGTGTGATAGGAGTCTGCTCAGAGGGAGACAAGATTTAGTGGCTTCTCCTGAGGAGAGGATGTTCATATGTTTTGGCATTGATTTCACAGCAGTGTGAATAATAGCTGATCTGATGATGTTAATTTTCATTCTGTCCTCAAATCTGTGAGTTCAAATCCAATCCTTGGATCTGACTCTGCCGTTGCAGTCACTCGTGGCAACCAGAAAAACTCTCTGGCTCTTCCCTTACTCATAATGCGCCCTTCCAAGTTACCTCAGATCTTGTTTGCCGCTTTACAAAAGATGTGGTTCTCCAATAGCTCTCTGTCAATTAAGTGTATTTTCAATATTATATTTTCCTTTTCTAACTCTTCTGCAAATAATTTGCTTCATCTTCCCTTTCTTCTCTGTACGAAAGTGCTTTGCATCTTGCTAGAATCCTCTTTTCTACACTTTTCAGTATAAATCTTTTTTTACCATTGTTCATATTCTCTAGTCCTTGTAAAAAAAACTGATTTTCTATCTCTTGTTCTCTTTTTTTCTGTTTGTAATGGCTGATAAAGATAAGCTGGATGGCTTTAAGAAATGCAGTCACAAGATCCCTTTTAGTAACGAGCATACCCTGTGTGTTTATTGCCTTGGCCACCTTCACCTGCAGGAGGATTGTGCTATTTGTCATGTGTTCAACCACAGAGCATTGATTGAGTGCAAGAATAAACTTATTTTGAAAGGTCTTTTCCCTTCCTCCTTTGGTGAGGCAATTCTGGAGCTGCACCAAAATCTAAAAACAAATCTGGGTAGTTGAGCCCTGCTTCTTTCTCATCTTCAAAAGGTTTGGACAAAGGAAGAAAAAGACCTGTCTTGGTGCTGACCTCTCCATTGGATCTGACTACAAAAATGGCCAAGACATCGAATTCGAAAGTAAAAAAAGTTTAGACCTTTGGATCCAATTACTTGGGATCCATCTCAACCCAGGAAGATGGACTCTTCAGATCAGATTCTGGTGGATCTTATGCCAAGTACTACTAAGACTCATACATTCCTAGGACTCCGTATTCACCCCCTTTTGACCCGGTCCCTTCCAAGGTTCCATCTCCTTTCTTGGAGAGACCAAAATCTCCATCAGCCATGTCAACTTGCTCTTCTCACTGAAGAAGACGTGGAGAGACTAGTGAAGAAGATTCTCTGGGTCCAGGTTATGTCAGGGACTCATTTGGCTCTACCCCTTCGGGTCAGGAGTTCTGTGCATCAGCTACCCCTCCACTTCTTCCTTCTCTGGCTTCTTTTGAAGTACCAGAGCCATCAGATCTAAACTGCCTGGTGTCATCTGTATCGGATCAGAGGCTCTCCTTTTCCTCGGATGCAATGTGTGCTCTGAGTTCTTTGGCTCAGTCGGAGCTGGAGACCTCTTGGAGCCATAGCAGCCTTGCTGGCTCCAAGGTGATGGATTCGTCCCTGAGGTTTTTGGAGCCGTCTGTACGGCTTGGAGCCTCGGCTTGGACTAGCTCGGCTCCAGCTTCAACCTTGGGAAGATTGTCTTCTGAGCGGAAGGGAACTGCAACCCAGGGGCATTCCCTGTCAGACACGGGGTCTTTTTCTTCTCTGGAACAGTCAGCCTTTGAGGCCCATGTCTGCCTCTGTAGCGCAGATGGCACCTACCTCCACGGATCTGCAAACCTTATCTTTGACAGCTCTGCACACAGCTTCTCACTTGGATCTTCCACTGGGACAGTGGGCACCAACACCCCAGGCATCCCACACTTCTGATACCTCCCCAGAACACCCCGCAGAGGAGGTCCTGAAGAAGAGGATGTGTAAAAGGAAACACCTGGATTCCACTGAAGAATCCATCACTAATGACACAAACTTTGATGAGAGCAAAGGATCATCTGGTCACCTCCTGATGATGTCTCCATTGGAGACATCAGAGATCCTGAAACTGAGAGGTGGCTGGAAGTCCAACAGTCCTTCATTCGAGGAATCTGTATACCTGTTGGCATTTGAAGCCCATCCATCAACCTCCTGGGTGACTCTGTCCACCGATGAGCTCATTGAATTGATCTCTTGGTGGGCATGGAATGCCCCAGGCATCATTGAACCTGTTCCACGAATACCAGATAAAGTTATTACAGCCCCAGAGGACAAACAACTCTGGACTAAGGTGTACAGGTAGATGCCATAGTTGTCATGGCAGCCACCAAGAAAGAACTAACTGAGGAAAGTTCTTCTATCTATCCTTCTAACAAGGAGTCCAGGGCAATGGATAGATTTGGGAAACCTGCTTATTCTTTAGCAGCCTTCGCTCTAAGGTCCTGGAATTATCTTTCACATTTTAGGAGATTATAAAGGGATTTGATAAACAGGCTTTCAAATACCCTTTCAGGAGCTGTGCCTGAAGACGTACAAGCCTCAGTTGCTTCTCAGCTGGCCACTCTACATTCTGTATCTAACTCTTCCATGAGGTTCATTTCACATGTAGCCACAGGAACAAGTAGAGTAGCAGCTGGTTCAGGCATATCTATAAGGAGACATGCCTAGATGTGCTTATGTGACTTCATGGAGCCTTTCAAGTCCTTGTTCATCAACACTCCCTTTGCCGGCACCTCCTTGTTTGGCCCAAAAATAAAAGATAACTTGTCAAGATGTAAGAAAGATGGAAAGACCATATCTGCTGTGGGCTTACATTTTTCCACTCCTCAGAGGCCTTACTCCGGGAATCAGAGAAATAGTGGAAATATGTGGTTTAAAAAATCACAGGGGATTTTTTTCAGAACACACATGGAGATAGTCTCGCTAGAGGCAGGGGGGGGGGGGACTCAAATGGAAGACGCCACCCTTGCGGCAGAGAAGGCCTGCAAAATCAAAGGTCCAGAGATACTTTCTTTGGTAGGCCCTATCTGTTGTCCCTGCATCAGAGAGCCTGACTAGAAGTAAAGTCCGATACATGGGTGCAGAAGTCATTTCCAGAGGTACTGTTCCCTTCTTCCTCCCCAAAACAAAAAATTCCCTGATGTTCCACCCAGTCAGAGGGATCAGGCAGCTATTCAAGTTCAAAGGCTGCTAGAAAAAAAGAGTCATCCAAGAGGTCCCCCCAGACCAGAGAGAATCCGGAAATTACTCAAGGTTCTTTTTAGTACCAAAAAAGACAGTGGACTGGAGACCAATTTTGGATCTCGGCAAATTAAACAAATCAATTTGATGCAGCAAGTTCCGGATGGTCACGGTTCAGTCCATTCTTCCGTTCTTGGAAAAAGATGACTGGGTGTGCTATATAGACTTTCAGGATGCATATTACTACATGAAGATGGACAGAAAATCCAGAAGGCACCTACGCTTCTGGCTGGGAGCTAGTTCAATTCAGGGTTCTGCCCTTTGGTCTCACTATAGCCCCCCCCCCCCCCCCGAGTGTTCACCAAGTGAATGGCAGTAGCAGCAGCTCACTTGAGACTGCAAGGATTACAGGTGTTTCCATATTTGGACAACTGGCTCATATCTGCCCAGTCCAGGCTTCTACTATTAAAAACAAGAGACAATGTTATCCAAATGTGTTCCAATCTGGAAATAACTATAAATTATGAGAAATCATTTCTAGAACCCAGTCAGTGTTTAGAATTCTCAGGGGTAAATCTAAGCACGAACAAAACAATAGTTTCTGTTCCACCTATGAGAGTAGAAACTATCAGCAACACAAAGGTCTCTGCATGTCTGGTTCTTCAGGCTCTAGGGTCTATGGTGGCGGCAATAACACTTGTTCTGCTGGCAAGGTTTCATATGACAATTTTGCAGTGGCTTCTTGCATCACAATGGCCCATTCTCCACCAACCAATGTCAGCCCAGGTAAGACTCTCCAATATTTGCAAGAGAGACCTATCATGGTGGATTCTATCATATCAAATTCAACAAGGCCATCTGTTTACCCTCCACAGCCAATGGCCACAGTGACCACAGATGTTTCCTAGCTAGGATGGGGGGGGGCATTTTCTGGGGAATGCAGTCCAAGGCACTTGGTCTCCCGAAGAGGCCAGCTTACATATCAATGTCCTATAGATGAAAGCAGTGCTACCAGTGCATTGCAGGCCTTCCAGGATGCATTCCCCTTAGGGACAGTTGCAGTTCAAACTGACAACATGTCTGTAGTCTGGTACATAAACAAACAAGGAGCAACCAAATTAAATCAGAAGGTACTTCAACAAAGTATTAGTTTAAGGGTGTGCACACTTATGCAACCATCTTATTGTATGTTTTTTTTACATTTTTTCCCCTAACAGATTTGTTTGTTTTTCGATTGATTTGTACAGGTTATAGGTCACATCAAAGGTGGGAAAAGTTTTGAAATGATGTATTGGGGTCTCATTTTTTTATATCACAAAAACCTGGCATTTTAACAGGGATATGTAAACTTTTTATATCCACTGTAGATATATAGATAGATATACATATATATATATATATATATATATATATATATATATATATATCTATATATATATATATATATATATATATATAGATATATCTGTATATTTCTTTATGTATTTAGCAGTAAACAAGAACTGAAGTAACCTGGAAAGGTGCTTTATGGGCAAGGGAAGAGCTTGAGAGCTTTTTTGGTTGCCAATAGCTATTGCAATGGCTGAGTCCAAAGCCACAGGTTTGAGGAAGAATGAAAATAGATAACACAGATGGAATGTTATGTTTTTTTAGTCAAGTGAATATTTGGCTGTTGTGGAGGGTGTGGAGGATTCTGTTTTACATTAAATCTATTTATTTAATTTATTGATTGATACTAAATGGGATAGAACACTGATTCCAAAGGACTTTTTCTACATACGAATGCTGAGAGAGTAACCAGTACCATACATACAAAACTGTTTAATAATAAGCATATGCCATGTTGGCACTAAGCAAGCTGTAACCATACGCTTCAGTTTAGCAATAGGCATGTTAAGTGGCATCCTGTTCATGATAACAATGGTTTTTAAATTTAGACAGTCATATGAATGAACAACTTTTGAATTTTTCAGTATATACAACATTCACAAGGTACAGAAAGACTGGGATTAAGTGGATAGTTGTTTAGGGTGTAGGCTGTGAACAAGTGCTGATATTATAGTGAAGGTGTTAGCAACACTGAAAGGGTAACCAGGAGGAAGAGAAGGAATAGGAGTAGAGAAGAAGGAAGAGTGGTTAGCACAGTTTTGTGGTGGCTGTTCCTTTGGGGAATGTAGTAGCTTAAAACACTATAAGTATGCATTATTGTGGAGGAAGCATTTGCATTTCATACCTTAAATAGGTACTTCTTAAGCAGCTTTCTGAATTGTTGGTAGTATTCAATGAGATTTACATTACTGGTTAGGGATTCTTAGATCAATGGAGGCACTGCTGAGACAGCATGACATGTGCAGTGAAGTTTATTATTGTTGGAGGGGGGTAGCAAGCCATACACGCAAAACGCTAAAGTTTTTACATGGTACCGACCATCATTTTTGCATCAGGGTATAATACTCTGAATGACAGATCAGCAGTAAAGTGGACAGTTGTGTGGATGATATCTTGGGCAGCCACTTCCTGCATGATCTTGATCCTTCTTGAGCTGCTAAATAAATTTTTGAATACTTTCACCAGCTGCATTGCTGTTATAGCTGTACCTTTCAAAAGTACAGTGTTGCATTGGATACGCAACAGGTAGAAAAATGTGTTTTTTAATCTGCTGATCGTGGTGGTATTTTTCATTGTGTAGTTACAGAACTCCAGTAAAAGTTGGTAGGCATACTGTGCCCATTTCAACTTTCTGTGTATAATTGGTAATGTGGTATAGCTGTTGTTTAGTCACATTCATAAATCTAGCCCTTCATGACCTCAAGGAATTTAACAAACAAACGTGTCTGTTATAATTTGCTTCTTTTAAGCTTTTGCAGTGTTACATTCGTTATCTCAGTAATGCTGTGCATTTGTGTTTAACTCTGTCACCCCTTCATCTTTTGCCTTAGACATTTTTCAGTGTCATTGTCTTCTCTGGTGAATACTGTCCTTGCATTATGTGGCCAAATTATTGGAGTTCTAGTTTACCATTAAGCTTTCCATTGTACTGCCTAGATTTTTTTTACTTGCATAATAACTGATTCGATCTTCTTGCAGTCTATGGAATTCAGAAACATTTTTTCTAACCATGAGAAACTCGCTCCATTCTATTAATTCCATGTGTATATATTAAAACCTTTGTAACAACAAATAAGGATATAAACATAAAATTTAAACACAACATCCTTATTTATGCAGTCTTTAATTTTAAAATACAACTAATAGGTGTTCATTTAACCCAAGCCACACACTAGCGTTTAGCAACAACTGCCGTTGGAGCTCACATTTTTCTAACAAAAGTGGCCAAGGACCCCCACGGTCACTTACTTGCACAGGAAGCAGGACCTCGCCTCCAAGGAGGATCTTTATACCCTTCATCCTTCCATTTCTTCAACGACTAGCTAACCCCATAAGAAAAAAAAGAGGCTTCCTCTCCATCAGAGGAAGACTCTGAAATATTGCGCAGTCTGTGCCTCTTCTGATGCCACCTAAGTTGTCCAAAAGGATATCTCTGTCACAGCAGACCACACTTCTTTTGGAACTGCTGTTGAGGGGATTCTCTGAGTTGATCCTTGCCAGGAGAACCATCACAGGTAATCGGGGGTTCTGCACATGATTGCATTTCACCACATTCAGGAGCTTATCGATTCTTTCTTAAGCAAGAGATGTGTTGAGAGATCATTTCATCTCATTGTAGCTGTTAATACAGCTGTAGATTCTACTATTCAGAAAGACTGCTAAGGCTGCCTTTGTTTTTGTTTTTAGCAAAATGTCATGGATTTTGCTGTCAAATCTTTCTGATCTTCAAGATGACAAATGTATTCCTTCCCATTCTGGATCTCAGCATCTTCAGTCAGCACTTTTCTTGCATTCAGTTTCAGATGGTTACTTTTCCAGTACTCGTGTAGTTGCTGTTATAGGTGCTTGGATGGTGTATTTGGATATGATGGATATCTTCTGACAGCTCAGTATCTGGGAGCCGTACAGGAGATTCCTTTAGTTTGCTGTGGATGGGCATCACTTCCTTTACAAAGTGTTGACATTTGGGCTTTCTTCAGTGCCTAGAATTCTTTTTAGAGTATATTCTGATCTGCATTTCTTTTTGTTACCTTGAACAGCTGGCTTCTGTTATCTCAATTCACATACTCCCTGGAAGAATTCCTGCAATGGGCATTTCCATAATTGCCATCCCCAGGATTCAGCATAATTTGGAAAAACATCCTATCTATTGCTTAGAGATTATTGCCATTACTGTCATGCAGATGGACATATTCCACTGTCAGTGGCTGCTGCCCTTTGAGTGAGCTGAGGAGATCATGGATGTAGCCTAGTACGCGAGAAAGCAGCACAGGGTCCAGGCTCAGCCTCCAACTATGCTTAATGTCTGCCTTAGTTTTCATAGTGCCATTTGCATTGTGGATTTGGGTGTTAGAATAAACTGTGAAGTGTCACCGGTTTCAGAGCTCGTAAGTACTCATAGACTTTCTTTTGGTTTTGGACCCTTATTTCTAGCCCCTGGAGTGGTGGACATTCTTGACCAGCCTTCTGGTGAGTCTTCTTTTTTTCTGCTGCTTAATCCATCACAGTTTATGGTAACACATGCTTTGCTCATGACCTTTGCAATTCTTCAAGGCTTCCACTCAGTTCCGGGAGTCTTGTCAATTGAATTTTAAGCTTGACAGCTGTAAAGCAGATATTTATGCTGCCGCTGAAAAAGGAACACTACTTACATGTAAGTAAAGAAGTACATGTATGGTCATGTATGACCTAAGCTGAGTAAAATTGAAGTAGATTGCTGCAAAATTGCAAAATAATGTAAGACTGTATGACTGTTTAAAGAGAACTCTAGAACAAAAGACCAGGTTTATGCTGGCACATTGACAAAACATTGCTCTGATTCATAAACAGGTTGATTAGTACTTAGACAATTATGTGTCTTTGTGTACTAAATAAGAGTTTCCTGATTCAAACTCCGTGCGCTGCTTAGTAGCGCACAGCTGCACTACTAGGCAGTGATGGTTTCAGCCACAGTTTGTAAATATGGTGCTGTGTAGGCCTGGCCAATTTAAGTTAGGCCCTTGTATGTCCTGCTACAATGCCTTGCACAGAGGATGCATAGTATAACGATTGATAAATATCCATTTTATGCAAAGTTTGCCCAGGTCAGTTTATGAAATGCTTAGGTACATACAGCTAATAACAAGTGTTAGAAATGTAAAGTCCTGTGGACGAATTTGTGTAGGGTAAAAAAAAAGGTAGCTTAGCCCTGTCAGATCTAGTCCATGTAAGTAAGGAGTGTGTACAGTGGATATAAAATGTGTACACACCCCTGTTAATATGCCAGGTTTTTGTGATTTAAAAAAATGACCACAATAAATCATTTTAAAACTTTTCCTGCCTTTAATGTGACATAACCTGTACAATTCAATTGAAAAACAAACAAATCTGTTAGGGGAAAAAATATAAAAAAATAAAAACAATGTACAATAAGCTGGTTACATAAGTGCCCACACCCTTAAACTAATAAATCCTTAGCTATTCCTCCTGTTCTGGATGATGTTTTCGTGGAATCCAGTTTAACTCCTGATACTCTACCTCCTGCTCCCAGGAAACCTGATAGGTATAGTCCCTGACTCGCACAGATTTATTTTCAAAAATCCTACTGCTGACACAGAGGTCATCTCCCAAGGACCTAAAGGAATAAAAGCAACCACAGCTAATAATCCCACCACTTCAGACAGGAATTCTCTAGCTTTAGACAGATTAGATAAAACAAGTATACACCTCTGCAACTCTTGCCATTAGAGCATTTAATTGTCAGTTCCACATGCTGAAATACCAGCAACATACTATGGGACTTATTAGACCAAAATTATCTACCTTTCCAGACTGCAGAAAATAAAGAATTACAGGAGCTTATGCATTCTACAAGCCAAGTTGCTAAGCATAACTTGCAATGTGGGTTTGATGCCCTAGAAGCATCAGCAGGGCAGCAGTCACAGGTTCTGTACTTAGAAGGTATGTTTGGCTTAAGGAACATACCTTGTCAGACTATGTCAAATCAAAGTTATTGAACGCACCACAGAACAAAGACAATCTGTTTGGCAGAAGAGGTTTTAAAAAAGATGGAAGGAAACTCTAAATCTATGCAGACAGTTAAAGACTTTTTTGCAAGTCCAGCCTCCAAGATTCAGTAGGCATTGCCCCTCAAAACACTGCTCCTTTCCTGACCCCTGTAGGCCGGCTCAGACTAGACCTAGGGGAAGCAGAGCACACAGACAGCAGTCCCAGGGAATGCAGCGATCTAATCAGTGGAGTACCTCCACTTCTAAAACAGGGAGTGCTAACTCACCCCCCTTATGGAAAGAATTCAAACTGACTTTTCAACTCCACCTATTACCTCTGCCCACCTACTTGTGCCCCTAGGAGGAAAACTTGCCTCCCATGCAAAAAACTGGCCTCCATCACCAACGATCGATGGGTCCTCAACATAGTGTCCCAAGGGTACATATTTTATTTCCACACGCTGCCAACCCCAAAAGGGTTCCCAGATCTTCCTCCAAACCAGTGGGCAGAGGCAAAAAAACAAGTTCATTCCCTGCTCTCCATGAGGGCAATTCAGCCTGTTCCTGCAGAGCAGATAGGCCAAGGTTTCTATTCCAGACTTTTCCTGGTACCCAGAAAAGAGGGCACCTGGCGCCCAATCCTAGCTGTATCCATTCTAAACACCTTCCTGGTGGTACCAAAATTCAAAATGCTAACCCTCCAGCAGCTTCTTCCTATGCTATCCAAAGATACCTGGTTAGCCACCCTAGACCTAAAAGAGGCCTATCTGCACATCCCAATCAGAGACTCTTGCAGGAAATATCTACGTTTCAGGGCAGGATCTGTGCATTATCAGTTCTCTGCACTTCCTTTTGGCTTATCCACTGCTCCCAGAGTTTTCACAAAATGCCTGGCTCCGACCATTGCTTTTTGCAGACAAAGAAATATTCAAATTTACCCCTTTTTGGATGACTGTTTGATTTCAGGCAGACAGGAAAAACTGTTGGAGCACCTGACATTTGTAAAGGACCTACTGACCTCACTGGGGTACACTATAAATGAAAAGAATTCCAAACTAGTCCTCTGTCAGAAAATTGTATTCCTGGGAGCAAGCCTGGACACAGCATCTCAGATGGCATTTCTTACTTCAGAAAAACAAGTCTATCTGACAGGCTACTTCTCTCAACTGGCCACCAGAACCCAGTTATCCTCAAGGAAAATCCTGCAAGCTCTAGGGTTAATGGCCTCCTGCATTCTACTAATTCCATATGCCAGACTTCATATGAGGAAACTTCAGTGGTACTTAAAAGCCTTTGGTGTCAACATTCTCAGGACCTGGAAACTATTATATCTATGATACCTTGTCTAAGGAAAGATTTTCTTTGGTGGGCAGCAGCATGCAACCACAACAAAGGACTTCCCTTTTCACAACCCCACGCCACCCAGACCCTAACCACAGATGCATCAGACTATGCCTGGGGTGCACACCTGGATGGCAAGTGCATTCAGGGCCACTGGAGGCAAAAGCAAATTCATCTGCACATCAGCCAAAAAGAGATGCTAGCTGTTCAGCATGCTCTGACTAATCAAAACAAACACCACAGTGATCTGGTACATCAACAAGCAGGAAGGAACCCATTCTTACCCACTCTGCAGGCTAGCCATGACACTTTGGCACATGGCTTCAGCCATGCACATTCACCTGCTAGCACAATTCCTGCCAGGTAACCAAAACTCTCTGGCAGACAACTTAAGAAGAAATCTTCTAGACCCACACGAGTGGCAATTAAACCACAACATCTTTAGCCTCGTAACCTAGAAATGGGGTACCCCGAAGGTGGACCTATTTGCCTCCCACAACAACCACCAGCTCAACAAATTCTGCACCAGGAAACCTCACAGCAAGGCCTGGAAAGTGGTTGCCCTATCCTTCCAATGGGTAAACCTCTCGATCTATGCATTTCCCACTCTACTTCTTCTTACAAGGGTACTACTCAAAACAAGGGTACTACTCAAAATAAGGGGGGAAAGACCAAGTGCAATCCTGATTGCCCCAGACTGGCCACGCCAACACTGGTACCCACTACTGCGCAGTCTGTCACCGTTGCCTCCATGGCACCTCCCTCAGATTCCAACTCTCCTGCCCCAGCAGAAGGGAGAGTTCTTGCAGCCACAATTGCAGACCTGAACCTGGCAGCCTGGCTTATTCCTTGAACACTAAGTGTCATGTTTAATCATAGCCTCACCTCAGGCTTCGTACCCACTGAGTGGCGCACAGCTACAGTTTTCCCACTCCATAAGGGGGGATCGGCCTTGGATCCCGGGAACTACCACCCCATCAGTCTGACAAACCTGATCTGCAAGGGCATGGAACGCATCATCATGGAACTTATAAATAAAGACATTGGCAACCTTCAAACACTGGACCCCACCCAGTTTGGGTTTGTGAAGGGCCAATCTTGTCTCCTCAACCTGACTGACTTCTTCGAATCAGTCCCCAGAGCCGTGGGCGAGGGTAAGGCAAGGCCTTCAACACCATCCCCCACTTTGGAATCGTAGATAAACTTACTAAGCTGGGCATTAATCCCTTTGTCACTTGATGGGTTGCCAACTGGCTTACTGACAGAACCCAGACTGTAAAAGTAGCCAACTCCAAATCCAGCTCCAGACAAGTGGAGTACCTCAGGGTTCAGTCCTGGGACCACTCTTGTTTGGCATCTACTTCTCTGAAGTACAGGCCAACACTAAGGGACTCTGGCTAACAAAGTTTGCAGATGACTGCAAACTGGGAGCCATTATTGAATCCCCAAATGATGTGGATATTCTACAAAAGGGCCTTACAGAAACAGATGCCTGGTGCCAGAGTCATGGACTCAAGCTTAATGCCAAGAAATGTATACTTATCCCCTTTGGGAAAAAACACATGTACCCATGAGTTACCACATAGGTGGCAGGACACTAAACATCGAAAGTGTGATGAGAGACTTAGGAACACAGGTGGACAGTGGTCTCACTTTCGATAACCACATCGCCACAACAGTCAGGAAATCCTTTTATGTGGCACACCTCATCACTAAGGGCTTTTCATCCAGAAAAAAGGAGGTCATTGTCCCACTGTACTCATCCCTCATTAGACCCATTATAGAATATAATGCCCTGTTTGGTATGTACCTCACAAGACATCTGCAACAGCTGGAAAGGCCACAGGAATACCTCACTAAAAGAATCACAGGTCTAAAGCAGATGCCATATGCTGACCGTCTAAAAAAACTCCAGCTATACTCAGTGGCATATTGTCTACTCAGAGGCGATCTCTGCTTAACATACAAGGCCATGTCAAACCCTGAGCTGTTGGACATGCTCCACTTAAAGAAATCCCGATCCCTCAGAGCCACACGCTCCAGGGATCTAAACCTTATCACAATGAACAAATCATGCTGGAGGGATAGGTTCCTGACCCAGAGACTCCCCATACTCTGGAATAGAGTGTCCATACATGTCAAGCAGAGCACCTCATTGGCCCTCTTCAAAAGGAACCTTGATGATTGGATGGGAGATAGGAAATTCACCCCGGGGATAATGTCAGTCACCCTGCTAGACAGGGGCTCAGAGAAGTAAATATTTTGGGAAGAAATATCCAGGGAATTGTTATGGCTAGGCTTGCATAAGCCTTAGGGCTGATAGCCTAGTACCAACCTATGAACTCTCCTCCAGTGGCCAACCTAAGTAAGCAAGTCCTGGACGTTATACTTGAAGCCAGATGACCCAGCACTAGAAAATCCTATGCTGACAAATGGAAAAGGTATTGTTCCTGGATCCAGACTAAAAGAGCTGAACCAGCACAGCCCTCCTTACCTCTCATCCTGGATTACCTAGCAGAACTACTTCACAGGGGCCTATCCCTCTCTTCTATTAAAATCCATGTCTCTGCCATCTCTGCTTATTACAGCACAGAGCCACCTCTCTTTTCACACCCTCTCATCAAGCAGTTCCTTAGAGGAGCTAACAACTTAAGGCCACCCAGAAGAGCCCCTACCCCTGCTTTGGATTTTAACTTTGTGTTGGAAAAGCTCACACTACCCCCTTCGAGCCTGCAGCTTCAGCAGAGTTAAAATTCCTCTCTTGGAAAACAGCCTTGCTTCTGGCCATCACCTCGGCTAGAAGAGTGTCTGAGCTACAAGCAC